>NC_053433.1:45777706-45927013 GCF_007990345.1 Gossypium hirsutum | reverse complement strand
TTTTATTTTTCTTAACATACATCACTAGCATAACATGTTGGAGACATGTTTCCACCCATAGCATGGCCGGCCACTATGCTTTAGTTTGGCTAATTTGACATGCACAGGACACACTTTTTAAATACTATTTGGTCCTTACTTATTTACCTATCATAATTTCCAAGTCTTTCAACTAGATCCTTTCAAGCAAAATTCACATTCCTAATATAAAATTAAAACATCAAATTTTTGTACAAGTACTATCACACATATAAGATATGCAAATAAAATTTTAACTAAATTTTATGACTGGATTTTGTGTCCCGAAACCACATTCCAACTAGGGTCGAATTAGGGCTGTTACAACTCTCCCCCACTTAAGAAATTTTCGTCCCCGAAAATCTTACCGGTAAATAGGTTTGGGTATCGTTCTTTCATCGAGCTCTCGGTTTCCCAAGTAGCTTCCTCGATCCCATGTTTGAGCCATAACACCTTCACTAACAGAACCCTTTTGTTTCGCATTTGACCGATAACCGGATCAAGCGTGGCTTTTCAAACTTTCAGCGAATTTACTCGGCACTTTTATCTGCTCCAGGGCATCCCTAATCAAAAATCAACCCCCCAAAGATTTTACTTTCCACCTAAGTTCAGTCCCAAAGATAATGGGCGGTTACCGCACTTGCCGACCGATATAAAGCCTACGTAAAAAGCGGCACTGGACCCATCTTAATGCTTGATTGAAGCTATTGTTATAAGCAAATTCAATCAAGGCAAATATCTTTCCCATGAACCAAGAACTCTAAGACGCAACATTAACATATCTCGAGTATCTAATTGTCGTTCAGATTGACCATCGATTTGGGGGTGAAAAGCAGTGCTAAAAATGCAGCTTGGTACCCAAAGCTTCTTGCAATTTCTTCCAAAATCGCGATGTAAATCTTGGGTCTCTATCTGACACAATAGAAATAGGTACTCCATGTAATCTCACAATCTGAGAAACGTACAATTCAGCTAGTTTATCCAATGAAAAATCCGTACGCACGGGGATAAAGTGAGCCGACTTAGTCAGTCTATCGACAACAACCCAAATCGCATCTTTCTTACTCGTCGACAATGGTAACCCAGATACAAAATCCATCGTGACTCGATCCCCATTTCCATTCAGGTATCATGATCGGCTGAAGTAATCCTGAAGGCAACTTGATGTTCTGGTTTCACTTGTGACATATTAAGCATCTCGAAACAAAGTCAGAATGTCTCTTTCATACATGCCCAAACTGACGTTTCAGACGTTGTAATTTTAGTACTACCCGGTGATAGACATTCGCACTATGAGCTCATTCAAAATCTGAAATAAGTTCCGAATTCCTTGGAACCACAAAAGACTTCTGAACCTCAACAATCATCATCATCCATTTCAAACTCCGATTCCTGTTCGGAACACACTCAACCCGTTTTGCAACAATTCATCTCAACTTTCTAGGCTTCACGAATTTGATGAATCAATAATGGTTTGGCTTTTAATTCAGCTACTAACACATTGTCGGGTAGAATAGACAAGTACACATTCATCGCTCGTAAAGCAAACAATGATTTCCGGCTTAAGGCGTCCGCAACCACATTAGCCTTTCCCGGGTGGTAATCAATGACAAGCTCGTAATCTTTCAACCAATTCAAGCCAACGTCTTTGTCGCAGATTCAAGTCTCGCTGAGTCATCAAATATTTGAGACTTTTTTGATCCGAAAATACATGGCACTTCTCACCAAATAAATAATGTCGCCATATTTTTAAAGCAAATACGATGGCAGGTAGTTCGAGGTCGTGGGTCGGATAATTTCTCTCATGTGGCTTCAATTGTCTCGACGCATAGGCCACAACTCGACCTTCTTGCATCAACACGCAACCCAACCCAAGTAGGGATGCGTCACTATAAATGACAAACTCTTTGCCTGATTCGGGTTGCACTAAAATTGGTGCTTCAGTCAAATGAGTTTTCAGTTGATCGAAACTTTTCTGACATTTCTCCGTCCATTCGAACTTAACATCCTTTTGAAGTAGCTTCGTCATTGGTGTGGCTATCATCGAGAACCTTTGACAAATCGTCGGTAATAACCGGCGAGCCCTAGGAAGCTCTGAACTTCGGTAACATTTCTCGGAGGCTTCCAGTTAAGTATGGCTAAAATTTTGCTCGGGTCAACTCGAATACCCGATGCGGATACCACATGACCCAAGAAGCTAACCTCTCTTAACCAGAACTCACATTTACTGAACTTAGCATATAACTGCTTATCCCGCAAAACTTGCAACATTAATCTCAAGTGTTCAGCATGTTCGATCTCATCTCTTGAATAGACCAAGATGTCATCAATGAACACAACTACGAACCGATCCAAATATGGTCTGAAGATCCGATTCATCAAATCCATAAATACTGCAGGGGCATTAGTGAGCCCAAACGGCATCACTAAGAACTCGTAGTGACCGTACCTCGTTCTGAAAGCAGTTTGGGTATGTCCGAATCTCGAATTCGCAACTGATAATAGCCCGATCTCAAATCTATTTTGAGAACACTGAGGCTCCCTTCAGTTGGTCGAACAAATCATCGATGCGCGGCAACAGATATTTGTTCTTTATCGTCACTTTATTCAGTTGACGATAGTCAATGCACAACCTCATGGTTCCGTCCTTCTTTTTCACGAACAATACTGGTGCACCCCAAGGTGAGAAACTTGGTCGAGCAAAACCTCTATCCGTCAATTCTTGCAACTGAGCTTTTAACTCTTTTAACTCGGTTGGTGCCATACGATACGGAGCTATCGAAATCGGCGTAGTCCTAGGTACAAGCTCAATACCAAACTCTACCTCCCGAACAGGTGGTAAACCCGGTAATTCTTCAGGAAAAACATCCGGGTATTCACAAACCACCCGCACAGATTCGGGTTTCTTTTCTAATTCTTTATCATCAAGTACATACGCAAGGTATGCTTCGCACCCTTTTCTTACATATTTCTGGGCCAACATTGCTGATATTACAGCTGGCAACCCCTCCAAATCCGTAGACTCAACTCGGATTACCTCGTTATTTGCGCACCCTCAAATCAATAGTCTTGCTTTTGCAATTCACAACCGCATCATGCGCGGTCAGCCAATCCAAACCAAGCATAACATCAAATTCATCAAACGGCAAAAGCATCAAGTCTGCCGGAAAACAAGAACCTCGAATTACTAGGGGACATCTCTTACACACTTTGTCGATAAGCACGTAACGACCCAAGGGATTTGACACCCGAATTACGAACTCAGTAGACTCAACAGGTAGATTCTTACTGGATGCTAAGGTTTCACATACATATGAATGAGTAGAGCCAGGGTCAATCAATGCAATCACATTAGTATCAAAGAGAGTGAAGGTACCAGTGATGACGTCAGGGGAGGATGCCTCCTCTCGTGCGCGAATGGCATATGCTCTAGCAGGAGTACGGTTCTCGACTCGAACAGCCGTATCAGAGGTCCCTCTCTGACTACCACCCCTACCTCCTAAAATTCTCGGTGGTCTACCTCTAGTTGTCACTCCACTAGGTCTTGCACCTTGAATCTTATTCTTCTCATCAAGCTCCGTGCAATCTCTAATGAAGTGGTCCTTCGAACCGCATCCGTAACAGGCCCTATTAATAGACTTACCCCAACATTCACCTAGGTGTCGTCTTCTGCATTGGGGACATTCAGGTTTCTCTAGACGATTATTGCCCACACTAGCTACCGAAGTAGCTCGGGAGTCCGTCGATGGTCTTGCTCTGATGGAAATTCCCGCAGTCGTCCTCGACTTATTAGTGTCCTCCTTGAACTTCTTTACGGCTGAGAACGGAGCTTTACCCGTCGATCTTTTACGATAGTCTCTAGCTTCAAATTCAGCCTTCTTCTTCTCCTTTCCAAGTTCTTCCGCCTTGCAGGCTCGTTCGACTAGTGTTACGAATTCTTTTATTTCCAAAATACCCATTAGTAGCTTTAAATCTTCATTCAATCCTTCTTCGAATATTTTGCACATAGCAACCTCATCAGCTACACACTCCCGGGCATACCTACTGAGTCTTACGAATTCATGTTCGTATTCAGATACTGTCATACGGCCTTGCTTGAGTTCCAAGAATTCCTTACGCTTTTGATCAATGAACCGTTGACTAATATATTTCTTTCGAAATTTCGTCTGAAAGAAGTCCCAAGTTACTCGTTCGTTTGGGACTATGGAAATCAGGGTCCTCCACCAATAGTAGGCTGAGTCCCGCAACAAGGATATAGCACACTTTAGACATTCATCGGGTGTGCATGACAGTTCATCAAACACCCGAATGGTGTTATCAAGCCAGAACTCGGCCCTTTCAGCATCATCAGTAACTATGGCCCTGAACCCCTCAGCCCCGCGCTTCCTAATCAAGTCTACAGGTGGCTTACTCAGTCTCACAGGATCAGTAACTGATGGCATTACTGGCTCCGGGGGTGGATTATTCAAATTCGGGAATTGTTGGATTGCCGGATTGGTTCGGGCATACTGCACGACCCATTCATTCATCATGGTAAAGAAGGCTTGTTTAGCCCCCTCACCTTGATTATTCGCAGATGACTGAGGTTCAACAGGCGGCGTCCCTTGTGTAGGAGCAGCCGCTACGCTCTCAACGTCATCCGCTAAGGTTCCTTCTACACCGGGGTCCATTTACTAATCAAAACAAAAACATTTTAACCGTCAGAAGTCATCACACATTTAAACATTAACATTAAGGCATGTATAGCTAGACTCATACGCGATATGGTAGTCCTAGAACCGACTAAACCATAGCTCTGATACCAATCAAATGAAACACCCCGAACCCGAGGCCGTCGCCGGAGTCGAACACGAGGTGTTAACAGACTTCAAACCACTTATTAAAATTTTTCCAGACAAGCTGTCAATCTGCGTACTAGTCGCTTTAAAAATCATATCTTGAGCTCTGGAACTCAAAATCCAGTTCCCATCTACATATTTTTTTCTAGAATTTTGGTTGGGCCAATTAGTACAGTTTATTAGTCAAAGTCTCCCATGTTACTGGGGTCGACTACACTGACCTTTGCGCATTACGACCTGTATATCTCCCTGTACAGAACTTCCATACTGATGCCGTTTGTTTCTATAGAAACTAGACTCAGAGAGGAATCTATACATATATGGTATGACTCCTAATTATCTCTGGTTAATTTATAATGAATTTCCAAAGTCGGAACAGGGAATCCAGAAACCGTTCTGGCCCTGTCTCACGAGAACCAGAATATCTCTTAACATACTGTCCATATGATCCTTTCGTTACTTCTATATGAAAATAGACTCATCGAACTTCGATTACATAATTTATTCATCAATTAATTCTACTCCTACTATTTTTAGTGATTTTTCAATCTCATGTCACTGCTGCTGCCAGCATCTGTTACGAAAGCAACTATGCCCACTTCGTGTTTACTCCTTGATCTAACTAATAATTCATCATGCATATCACAAATTATGATCATGACTAACCATGCCAAAGGCTAATCATTGTCAAACTTCCCCCTACTACACTATTGCCATATCATGAATTTTAACACCAAAATAATCAACCATGACGTATGGCATAAAAAGGTCGAATTATCAAGATTTGCGACCTAACGTTATGAATCCAAACCCAACCGAACATTTATGCCATTTTCGCATGGCTAAAAGATTACATACCAAAGTTCAAACACAACATAATAGCCTATACATGCCGAAATGTTCTCCTAAGCCAACTAAGAAGAAAGTACCAAAACTTGCTATCCGGTGTGATGACTTCGATGACGACCCGACCACGCAAAAAGAGACGAGTCCAAGAAACCTAGTATGGGTGACAAGGAAACACCGAGTGAGTTTATAACTCAGTAAGTCATAAGCAATACACTACCATCCATTAATAACATTATCACAAGAGGAAACAAAATGGAACGAGGCTAGTTACTCCATCCATACCGAACCATACCATAGTTCCTCCGACCTATCGGTTCAATCTCATACCAAATCATGCATTCACATTCCATATACTCATCAATAGAATATTCGAGGCATTTTCATAAATCATTTCATTTTCGTTACAATCATACAACTAAACGGCCTTTCACCCATTCCACGATAAATCTTATGTACGTGACTTCAAGTATATTTGTCACATAGGTTCAACTTACCAAGCTCAACTCCAACTATAAACATAGCACCTATTAGCCATGAACTCAAGATACTTACCCGATCCGCTGTCCGTGATCGACTCAATAGCGTCGCACACTTAGTGTCCATAATGATTCAAGAATATATATTAAGTCCGCACACTCAGTGCTATATAATCAACTCGCACACTTAGTGCTACATAATCAAACTCGCACACTTAGTGCTACATAGTCAACTCTCACACTTAGTGCTACATAGTCAAACTCGCACACTTAGTGCTACATAGTCAAACTCGCACACTTAGTGCTACATAGTCAATTCGCACACTTAGTGCTGCACAATTTAAACCCGCACACGTAGCGCCAATCTCATGGTCATAAATGTTTATACCCGCACATTTAGTGCCGAGATCAACAACTCAATACATCTCACCTCTTTTCTTTTCATTCAACACTTTCATCATCACATACGTACATGCATATATATATATTTATTCATTCCATTCAGCATCATTACATAAACGTTATGACCATTTGAATTAATACCAACTATATGCTTAATGACTTACTTTATGTTGGGTAGAATAATTCCGAGTCGGCTACTTGATGACCTTCGATTTCCCCTTGTTGGACGCCTCTCCTTTAGGTTCTTGAGCTTAAATAATACAAATAAGAGTATTCAATATTTAACCCAATAACATGAATTTATTTATCACATTCGGCAATCACATATCATTAAATTTTCAAACCAAAATGTCATTATATGACCACATATACACATATCCATATACTTAAGCTCAATAATTATAATGTAATATCATGTACCCACTTTAAGTATATTGCCGAATATACTTAATCATACATACACCTAACCAAAACAATTTCCTAAAATCTTTATATCATTTATACACTAAGCCGAATACTCTCACCAAGTTCACCTATATTCTTCAACAATTCCTTCATTGATCAAACACATATTCGGCTAAAGAAATGGCAATTTTAGCAACCTTCGATTTAGTACTTAACTTTTACCACATATCAAATAACTCATTTCCTTACTCATGTGACCACGTATATTCGGTCATGCATACACACATAAAAATCAATTTGGAGACTCTATCAATCCAACATACATTCGGCACCTTCATCCACCATTCTACCAAGCATGTAATATTCAAACACAACCAAACTCACATTCGGCCCTAGCTCATAACAAGGTAGCCGATTCTTTTTATAGTTCAAACACTCCTCTATCATCATTCACCTAACTTTAACATGAAACAACAAAACTCACCATTTCTCATCCAAATAACATGAACAACAACCATTTCTTGAACACTTTCTCATGACCGATTGCTCATGTTACCAACAAGATTCAAGATTTGAACATGGGCTATTTAGAACTCAAGTCAATTACTAAAACATGCATGCATCTCAAGGACAACATCAAACATACCTTAGTCTAGCAAACCACCATAGCCGATTTTCTCAAGCTTTTCCCCTTCCTTTCCTTCCTCTATTCAGCCAAAGATGTTCAAGAATGAACACTTTTTTACAACATAACTCAATTATATCATATTTTTAATTTTATTGTTTACTCCAATTTGATCAAGCTGTCCCTCTTGCTTCATGATCACTAAATAAATCATAAATCGAGTTACAAAATTCGAAATTCAAATCCATAAAATTTCCCTGAATCTAGGCTCATAAAAATTCTTACTAATTTTTTTCTAGAATTTTTGGTTCAGCCAATTAGAACAGTTTATTTGTGAAAGTTTCCCCTGTTACACAGCTCAACTGATCTGACCTCTGTTCATTACGAATTGAATTTATCTCAGTACACAATTCAAATAACCATAAAACCTGTTTCATTTAAAACTAGACTCAATAAGGAATTTATGCATATAAACTATATTTCTTAATTTTTTTTACAATTTTTAATGATTTTTCAAAGTTGAAACAGGGGATTACATAGTCATCCTGAGCAAGTCTCACACAATTGTAAATATCTCAAAATATAGAATTCCTTTGCTTGCTCTGTTTCTTTTATATGAAAATAGACTCATTAAAATTTAATTTCACATCTCATTCAACCTCTAATTAAATTCCTTCTATTTTTTTATGAATTTTCAAAATCACGTCACTGCTACTGTCCAAAACAGTTTTAATGTTAATTTCATTCTTTCACACATTCTTTATACTAACCTCATTTTAACTTACACATATATATATATACTACAAATCATTTTCATCACATTTCATACATCACAAGTGTAGGTCTATGACTACAATGTCACCACAAAACCATCCCGTTGAATAGTTCGGAATAATCCTCAATACTTGATAGTTTCAGTACACAGCCCCACCATCATATCTCATTTAATTCGGCTCTCTTGTACACATGGTGAACACTTAGTACCACTCATGCGACCTAGCCGATTTATCTCGTAGCTCTCTTGTCTACATGGTGTCCTTCACTTGGAATCACTCATGCGACCTAGCTACATTTATCTCTCACGTAGCTCTCTTGTCTACATGGGATACATCCTGTATCACACATGTGACCTAGCTACATTTATCTCTCACGTAGCTCTCTTGTCTACATGGGATACATCCCGTATCACACATGTGATCTAGCTACTATATAGTATCTCGTAGCCTTCTTGTACACATGATGTGCACTCGGCACCATACATGTGACCTAGCTACGCTCCCTCTATTTTCTTCGATTTTTCTGAATGTTCAACCGGGATCTCTCTCTATTATTTATTTCCATTCTTTCAATAGTCGATTTATACTTCAACATCAGCTAATATATATATAATAGGCTGAAATATAAAAATGTAAATGAAATTAATGTATTATTTACATACAAACTTACCTCGGTGCAAAATATAGGAATTTTGCAATTTAGTCCAAAACTTTCTCCTTTCCCCGTTCGAGGTCAATTCCATGCCTTTCTTGATCTATAACAACATATTTAGCTCATTTAACACTCAAACTATTTATTTTAATCCAAAAATCACATTATACAAAAATTACATTTTGCCCCCTAACTTTTACAAAATTATGATTTTTCCCCAAGGCTCGGAAATTTAATTTCAGCCCTTATTCTTATGTTTAATGACCTACTGATCATTTTTCTCTTCTATGGCAACATCAAATTCTCACTCTAACACATAGTTATGAACAATAGGTATTTTTATCGATTATGCCGTTTTGCTCGTTTTCGTTAAAAATCGCTTAGAAAAGATCGTTCCCCTAACTTCAAGCATTCATATTCTACAATCAAACAACAAAATACATGCCTATCATTCATGGGTAAATTTTTAAACATAAACCCTAATTCGAACTAATGGTAGAAATAAGTAAACCGAGCTATGAGGATTTCAAAAATGTGAAGAACATTAAAAACGGGGCTTGAATTCACTTACTATGAAGCTTGAAAGTTGAAGAAACCCTAGCTATGGAGGAGAGCAATTTTCGGCAGCAACTAATGAAGATGATAACCAATTTTGTGTTATTTTCCCATTTTATTTCATTTAATATACAAATGACCAAAATGCCCTTACTACTAAACTTTCAAAAAAATTCCCTCCATGTCCAACTTTTGCCCATAACTTAAGAATGGGTCAAATTGCTATTTAAGACCTCCTAATTAATATCCCAAAGCAATTTCATACTAAAAACTTCTAAAACACGAGTTTTACAATTTATTCGATTTAGTCCCTATTCTCAACTTAAGTGCGAAATGCACAGAATTTCATCACGAAATTTTCATGAAATCATGAAATCATATCATAAACCCAAAAATAATTATAAAACGATTATTTCTATCTCGAATTTATGGTCACGAAACCACTATTCCGATTAGGCCCTAATTCGGGTTGTCACACAAACACATTAACATTTGTACGTTGAAAACTTTTATCACACACCTCCAGGATTCACATTGGCAAAACCAACTCAACAGAAGGGTTAAACATGTCATAAGACAAACTTTTCGTGGCTCTTCTTGAAACAAGGTCATTAACATCAAGAGTTGAACAGTAACTAACCAAATCAAATTTGGAGACCTTTCAGAAATTTAACTGTCAAACCTTTATTAGCAGTTTTTAAATCAAATGATCGTGACTCGATAATCATAGAGACCTTACCTTGCTTACCTTCAGACAAAAGTGGACGGTTGTCTTTCTCGTTATTACCTTTCTTGTATAATCAAAATCGCCGCTTGTTGGGAAGGTATTGAAGCTAGAAGTGGACACACGAATTTTCAAAAACCTGGGAAGAGATATCACAGGAAAAACTAACAGGTGGGTTAGTGGAAACAATCCTCGCTTGCTCATTAACATCTTTTCCACTCGAATCTTTTTCTTTGGAAGCACTCATTTCTTTTACCTCAATTTATTTTTCCACTCTTTTCTTTTGTTCAAATTCTTTTTATTTTTCATTCTCCTTTTCAGTCTCTTTTTCAATCTCATTTTATTTTATTTTTCCCTTTTTTTCTTTCATTTCTTTGTTTCTTTTCCCGATTCATTCAAGATCCTCTCTTTTCTCACATAATATTTTCTTGCCTCTCTTTTCTTTGATAGCTTTTTGCTTTTCATCTTTTTCTTTTCTCGTTTTCTTTTTACAAGAGGTTACAAGGGATTCAGGAGAATAATCATTTTCTTTAAAAGAAGAAAAACCATTTACATGTGATTCACGAAAAGTCCTTCGTGAAGATATCTCCGTGGAAGTTTTCTTTGGAGTTCTTGAAGAGGTGTATCTTTCATCTCGCACATCTTCTCAAAAGGATCCAAAAATCAAAATTGACTTTTCTTCGTCTCAAATTCCTTGATAAAATGGAATCTCGATTGGAGTCTCTTCTCGAGTAGTCGTTGGATGTGTATCTCCGTGATGTTCTCGAGTAGTCGTTCCTGTTGGTCTCTTTTCTCCACACGGTCTAATCTCTCGTGCAATTTGCCAAACTTAGTATTCACCATTCTTCACATTTCTTGCACCAAATATTGATATTCTGATTCGATAAATTCTTCACGAGACATGATTGTTATCGCTGAAAAGGAAAATTGTTAAGTGAAATAGAAATAAAGTCCTCACTACAAAATCCTCACGAGTTCACTCGGAAAGAAAGAAGAAAGTGACACTCACGCTCGTGTTTACACTCTTTATAGGCTTTTTCTTCACTCGAATAATCTCACACGCTCGTGCCTTTTACCTCTCAAACTTTTCTCTCGTAACTTCGTAATCGAGCTTGCCACAGCCTTATCGTAGGCTTAGGGGTCGGTTGCCAATGGTTTAACAAAGGATTATGATGAGGGGGTTAAGGATAGGCTGAAAGAAGAATTAGAATGGTTTTGAATGTGGCGATGGGGTAGGAAGTGATTGGTAGAAAATCAAACCTACCTGATCGGGAATACAAAAAAAAAGCATCAATAAGAACATAAACTCTCACATTACTTTTTTTTTACTTCGATTTCTTTCAACACTTTTTTTTGGATTTTGTTTTCTTTTTTCTTTTTACTTCTCCTTTTTCTTCTTTGTTTTTTCAATTACAAGAATGCTAAATACAATGCTTTTGATACAAAATAAATTTTTTTTCAAATTTTTTTTTATTTTTTTCACATTACGAACTTACTCCCGATGATGGTGTGAACATCAGTACTTCCCGTTTTGCAAAATACCAGATGATACGATCCACCGCGGGATGAGTCGAGTGGTATGTGAAATGCCCAATCATTTACGAAGAAGTATTGTTTGGTTTGTTTAAAAGGATGTTTTTAAGTAAATAAGGCAGAAGCTATTCAATGGGTTCAAAGATAGGGATTAAAATATGAAATGTAAGTATGGAAAGAAAAGAACTCAAAAGCAAGCACGAACCAATACTAAAGAGTATTGAACCAATTGCTTATAGGCCTTTAAGGTGATCAGATGAAAAAAGGTAGACCTCGACCCACTACTTAGCAAAGTAGGAACCTTGGTATAGTTTTGAACGCCACACTATGAATAGAGATAAGTTCGGGATAGAAGAAAGACAGGTTGACGCCACTAGGCTTCCTAAATAAGCCAACAAGTCTTAAACGAAATGAGGGAGAAAAGAATCTCAACAAATAGTTTCATTAACAAGAAACAATAATCAAAGTTCAACAACCTTTTTACAAATGAAAATAACAACTATTTATAAGCTAAAGGTAGGTAGCCGAATGGACATAGAACAATGCTTAAAAACTAAGTAAAATTCGGTCATGAATATCCTAGAATAATCTAGAACAAAAACCATTAATTGGATAAGTCCAAATTTGGCTGAATGGTTCTTCAAAAGGTAGCTTCATAGTTAGGGAAAATGATGTGAATGAATGAACACCAATGGGCAGATGAATGAAGAAACTGCAATGGGCATACAATGTGAAACCCAAATATGAGTAGACAACTAAGTGTGAATGCTTCGAAAAGCTTCTTGGAGAGTGGAACATTTAGCCTTGAAGAAAGGAGGCTTCATGCATGCTTTGGCTGAATAGCCACTTAGGAAATATCAACCAACATGTCTTTTAATGCTTTGTCCATTGGTCTCCACGAAAAGGCATATGGGAAAGGGTAATTCGGCAGCTATTAATGTTGTCCATGCAAGCTTCCTAGACAACTCATTTAAGTTGTCCATGCATGCAAGATACATGCTCACATTTACCATTAATACATCCCATGCATGCAACCTTACTTTAATGCCTTACTTGGCCATACACCAACATCCTCTTAAATGTCATTCATGCTCCAACACTCATTAATTTTGTTTCTTGCCATGAACTTAGAATAAATTAATGCATCAAATAATCAGCAATTAATTCGGCCATGCATGCTTGCCACAAACAATCTTTTTAATGGACGCCCCTTGCATGCTGAACAACTCCTTAAATTTGTTCCATGCTTGCCTCAGCATCCCATTAATTCGGTCAGCAATCATCCACCATAAATTCGACTGGACAAAGTAGCAACATGAATTAAATTCAGTTAAACACACTAAATTCGGCACATAAAACCTGCAGCAATGTTGAGACAATTTAAATTCATGCTTTAATCACAAACACATTAACAACATGTCTAAACAAGGACATATTTATGACTCACATTTAATGCGAGGACAACCATTAAATTCGGCCTAGACAAATAAATAACAGCAGCTAATTAATTTGTCCTAAACTTGAAATATTAAATTCATGTCCTAAACTAAGACACATTAAAACTTTATTTTTAATTATGTACTGATTTGACAAATTAGAATGAGCTGATTATTTTAATCTAACTAAATAAATAATTTAATTATTTCAGCAAATTAGCATGCATAGAAATTAAATAATTTCAACTCAAGCTCAATAAGCTTGCGCCAAACCGATTTGAGCTCTAATGAGCTATGTCAAACCAAAATTAAATCGATAACAAGATGAATTGAGTTAGATGGAGCTCAGGGAGCTGGAAACGAGCTAGGATTAGCTTGCCAACAGTGCAATGCTCGGCTGGGTAAGCTTGACCAAAGTAGTTCGCGGGGCAGGTTCGTATCAGTCCCAGCCCGTGTCCCCATTCGTGTAACTTACTGAGTTGCCCCATATGCCCTTGTGCCAAGCCGTGTGCTAGGCCATGTAACTTTTTAGGTTTCCACATATGCCCGTGTACCAGACCGTGTGCTAGGTTGTGTAACTCATTAACTTGAAACACTAAGAACCTTTCAAATGACACATGACCATGTCGCCAACCTGTGTGTGTTACAGAGCCATGTGATAGCCTATGTCCTAAGCCGTGTGCACCAAATTTGACCAAAAAATCATGCCATTTTTAAGACCAAACCAAATCTATTCCATCACTCTAATTATGCACACATTCAAAGGCACCACATTTATATACTAAACAATTAATCACAAAAATGCTCAAAAGACCTCCTTTATAAGACATTAAGAAAATAAGCATTGTACCATGATTATATCCACTTCATTCAATAACTAACCATCAAAGTGTTTATATATGAAATATAAGCATACTTGTTTCCTCTATAAAAAAAATACCCTAAACAAAACACACATCTCATTCTTAAACTACACCTATCAACATTTCAAAACTACATATTTATCTATGTATGCATCCCATGTAACGCCCTGATTTTTGGGATTTTTTGGGTTTCTGTGATTTTTGGTAAATTTTGAAATTTTGGTGTTCTGAATATTGGAATTGTGTTTAAGTGTGTTAGTGGGCCTTTAGAAGGCCCAAGCCTAAGTTAAACACGGTAAAATATCAAGGTTGGATTTTAAGTGAATAGGAGACTTGGTTAAGTGGGATTTTAAGAAGATCTTCGTAAATTACGACACAAATAAGGCCTTGGTAAAGTGGCAAGGTGGCACCACTAAGTTCCTAAAAAAATGGCGTTTGGGAAGGAATTAAAGGTCCAGGGTTCAAGTTGCAAGGTAGGCATATTGTTACTTTTTAATTTTAGGCATGTGCCGAGCATGTGATCACTTAAGTGAATTTCACCAAGGGCCTTAGGGAGGTTGGGCTGATTGTTTTAGTTGATATTAGGGTTAGGTTATTTTCTTTTTCTGTCTTGGAGAATTAGGGTTAGCCACCTGAAAGCTTTCACTACCATTCATCTTTTCTGAGTTCTCACAAAAGTCGAAAACGCAAATTCCTTCTCCTTGGTGCAGATTTCTTCTTCCTCTCATTTTCCTCTATTTTCTTTCTTCCTTTTTGCTTTTTCTTCTAACCGAAGCCTTTTGATCACCTTACTCACCTTTTCTGTCAATCCCATCCTCCACAAAACCTCCATAGCCGATTGCCATAAAAGCCGAAATCCTGAAAACTCACTTCTTGTGCCGATTTCTCCAAGCCAAAATCCTTCAGTTATTTTTGTTCTTTTTGATCAACTTTCATCTTCTCTAAACCCTTAGTATCTGTCAGCAACATTACTTCAAAGTTATAGCCTCTGTCAGCAACATTACTTCAAAGTTATAGCCTCAAATCGTCATCTTCTTCATCACTTAAAAAGTTAAAATACCATAGATTTAGGGACTCATAGCCAAAACTTCAGATCTCCTAGATTCGAGGTCTACTATCATTTAGAGGATAGATCTGCATCAGATCTGTGTAGAAATCAAAGAAGAATAAGTGGTAAGTGCTCATCACCTCAGATTTAGTCTTATTTTACAATTTAGAAAAGCTGAAGTCCTTAAAATCTAGGGAGGCTGTCGATTTGGGCATAGGGCTTTAAGGGTCTTTAACCGACGATTTCTTTTGGTGATTAGTGTCTTCAAGAGGTTTGATCGAAGGCTTGGATCTTTGGAACAACTAGACTTAGATCTAGTAATCGGTTTTCGGCAAAAATGTAAGATTCTAAAGGCTTTAGGGGCATGGTTCGAATATGGTTTGCTGAATATTGGGATTGGTTGTTGTGGGTTGCAATCTAAGAATTGTGGTAATCAATTGTAGGACATCGTAAGGGATCTCATTAGCAGTCATCGCGAAACAGGTGTGTATCAAACACCCTCTCATAGTTCAATTCGGCAAAAGCCGAAATGCTAAAATTCTGGCATTTCGTGGGTTTGTGAGTGTGCGAGTGCTCACAAGATGTTTAGAAATCATTAGATCTGAAATCGCAAAGTGGTAAGTTAGTTGTGTGTGAAATTGCGTGCACTTCGGTAATTAGGCCTCGATAGGCTAAAACTGGGTCCAATGGGCATACGGGCTCATACGGGTTAATAAATAAAAAAATAATAAAAGTATATAATGTAAAAAAAATAGGCGATAAGTATGTTCTGTTATACTGGAGAATCGAAACTGCTAAAACTGGTAAACTAGTCATAAAACTTGAGTTAAATGGGCTTAAATTGCTAATGGACACTGTAAGGCCCATTAGGGGTTTTAGGGCCCAATGGATAAAATTGTGAAATTGAGATAAATAAATTATTGCGATGAAAAAAGGCTAGTAAGGACCGTAAAATTCATGAGAACCCCTAAAACTGATAAAAGTACTGAAATACCTTTATAGGTGGAAAGTTTATGGTTTTACCCCTAGGAGTAAAATTATTGATATACCCTTAGGGTTAAGGTTGACCTGAATGCATGTTTGACTGTTACTATTTACTGCATGCCATGTTATTATTATCTGATGCATGGGACTGGGTTATTGATGGAGGAAGTACTGAAAGTGGCTTGACCACGTACTGGAGGGTTTGCCTCAGCTTACTGATATCTGAGCAGCTATGCTGCAACTGTAGAGTGTAGGGCTGGGTGGGTTGAGCTATTCCCCACATGGAGTGGAGGGTTGGTACGAGTGGAGTGTAACGGTTGGTTATAGGCTGGGTTCAGCTTGCATACACGAATATGTCTGTTCTTTTCTGGAATGGGCCTACGGGCCGTACTGTTATCTGAAAAGGGGCTAAGGCCCAGTTTATTGTATACTGAAAAGGGCTTCGGCCCCGTACACGTGTTTTTCTGAATAGGGCTTAGGCCCAATGGGCTTGAGTTGACCTGGGCTTTGGATGGGTTTTCCATATACACTCAGTTTTCCAAACTCACCCCCTTTCTCTTCCATCCTTGCAGGTGAGCCCTAGTTGGTGGATTTGGAGCTGGGCAGGATTCAAAGTGGCCACGAAGATTAAATATCTGGTTTTAAATAAGTTTCAAGTAGCTTCCTTTTAAATTTCGCATTTATTTTTTATTATTTCTATTTTGGTTAAAGTTGTAATAAGGCCGCTCTATTATTTTTATTTTGGGTTTTTAAATTACTTAAATCGTTTTCGACTTGAGATTCACATCACTTAAATTGATTCCTTGAAATTGGTTAACTCTGGGTTTATGAAAAATTACTTGTTTCGAACCGACACGACAACCAAACATCTTCGAAACGAAACTTTTCAATGTACAACAAAAGTCACATTTTTCTAAACCCTTAACAATTGATAATGGATAGGACTCACACTAGTGAATCGGAACATTTCTCTTAAAACTTCATTAATGATTTTTGCAAAGCTCACCCAAACTTTAGTAAACTAGGTAACTTGGTTAGTGGTAGGTAATGGGACACGCCGGATTTGGCTGTAATGTCTAGGTCGGGTTTGTGGTGTTAGATTTAGTGGTATCAGAGCCCGGTTGTAACAACTTGGCTGTGGATTGGGTCCAAAAAGGTTTTCAAAACTTTAAGCCCAAATAGGGTATTTTTGGAAAAATCTGACTTTTGAAAACAAATTTTCTGGTTAAAGGAGATAATTTTCAAACTTGGTTTCTTTAAATCAAATGTTTGAGAAATGGATTTTAAAAAGGTCTAAATCTTCTAAGTTTGTCTGAAATCTGATAAGGTGGCACACTAAATCCTCGGCACCAAGTCTGAAAGTATCTTTCTGCTCTATATATACTGTACTGTACTAAAAATAATACTGTAGATAGTACTGAGCCTTAGATATATTACTATAGATAAGGTAGTATTAAGGCTACAAAACTGAGACTGTAGGGTAAACTAAGCCCTAGGAAACTCAGACAGTAGCTAAACTGCGATTGCACAAGAACAACTCTGAAACTTTATCTATTCATAAGATATTTTGTGATAAACAATTGAAGCAGTAAACTAATGTCATAAAATTCGTAATCAGATAAATCGATATGAGTACGAGAGCTGCTTGGGGAAGAGACCGTGGTCGAGGCCGAGGTAGTACTCAAGCTAGATCTTCGTCTTCTGAACACATGCTAGCTGGTGAGGCACGACCACTACCGGTTGATGCTAATGGGCCGTATGATCGGGCCGCAGGGGACGACGCTCTATCCCAGGCCATGTTGAGAGTTTTAGAAAGGGTGGCCGGAGCTAATGTGGGGCCCATGAATAGGGGGTCCATTTCTGAGCGACTCCGGGCCAACGGAGCGGAGGTTTTTAGGGGCGTATCTGGAGTAGCCCCAAATGTGGCTGAGTATTGGCTAGAAGCCACAGAGCAGATTATGGATGACCTGGACTGCTCAGTGGAGTTGAAGTTAAAAGGAGCGGTGTCGTTGCTGCTGGACGAGGCGTATCAGTGGTGGATCACTGTGAGAGAGGGTACCCCAGTTAAGAGGGTAACATGGCAGTTGTTCAAGCAGTCCTTTAAGGCGAAATATGTCAGGGCTAGCTATGTGGATGCATGAAGAAAGGAATTCCTGAACCTGACCCAGGGTAGTCAGACCGTTGTTGAATATGAGGTAGAGTTTCTACGATTAAGCCGGTACGCTAGTGGCATTGTCTCCACTGAATATGAGTGCAGTGTTCGTTTTGAGTATGGCCTCAGGGATAAGTTAAGGGTGATAATAGCTCCGTAGAGAGAGCGTGATTTTGTTGCACTGGTATAGAAGGTTATGATAGCCGAAGAGGTGAAGCAAGCCGAACGAAAGAACCGCGATAGAGATCGAAACCGATTTAGGAGGGATACTGGACCAGCTAGTGCTACAAACTGAAACATTAAGAGAGCTAGGATGGAGGAACCAGTTCGAGTAGTTCTGATGAACACAGTTAGACCACAAGCTTGTGGAGATTGTGGTAGAGTGCATCTGGAGAAATGCTGGAAGCGTACTAGGGCTTGTCTTCGTTGTGGGTCAAAGGAACATAGGATCAGGGATTGTCCTAGGAGGCCAGTCCAGACTCAAGTGGCTGAACAAGGGGCTATGCAACCTGTGCAACCAGCGCGAGGTGGACCGTTGCCGTCGAGAGGTCGTGGAGAAGGTCGCAGTGGCAATGGCCATGGACGTGGGACACTTGGCAGGGGTGCTGTTAATGTTGAGGCTCGTCAGCCAACTTTGGTATATGCTGCTCGTCGCCGCGAGGAGGGTGACGCACCTAATGTCATAACTGGTACGTTTTTTATCTCTAGCGTACCTTACATTGCTCTGATAGATGTGGGGTCAACTCATTCATATGTTGCATGTGACATTTTTGGGGCATTGGGTGTACACTTCGAGGAGACTGTGTGTGGGGTAACTGTGATAAGTCATTTAGGTCACTCGGTCAAGGTAGAGAAACTCTTTAGGGAGGTGCCTTTAGAGACTCAAGGTAGGATTTTCTGTGGAGACTTGATGGAGTTACCGTTCGGAGAATTCGATTTGATCCTAGGGATGGACTGGTTGACCAAGCATAGGGCAACTCTGGATTGTGTAGCTAAGAGGATGGTGTTAAAGACTGTCGAGGATGAAGAGGTAATGATTATTGAAAATCGAAGAGATTAGTTGTCCAATGTAGTATCGGCTTTGGGGGCTAAGAAACTGATGTGTAAGGGATGCGAGGCATATTTGGCTTTTGTAAGCCAAGCTGAAACTGAGGATCTAACAGTGGAGACAGTCAGAACTGTTAGAGAATTCCTAGATGTTTTCCCAAAAGAGCTTCCTAGATTACTTCCGAATCGAGAAGTCGAGTTTGGAATTGATTTGCTGCCTGGAACAGCTCTAGTGTCCATCGCACCCTATAGGATGGCACCGAAGGAGTTAGTGGAACTGAAAGCTCAAATCCAAGAGTTGTTGGATAGAGGCTTCATTAGACCAAGTGTGTCTTTATGGGGAGCATCGGTCCTGTTTGTGAAGAAAACGGACAGGACGATGCGTATGTACATCGATTATCGCCAGTTGAACAAAATGGCAATAAAGAACAAATACCCACTGCCTAGAATTGACAATCTATTTGACCATCAGCTCAGGGTAAAGGAAGGGGATATTCATAAGATAGCATTCAGAACTCGATATGGTCATTACGATTTCTGGTTATCCGTTTGGGTTGACGAACGCACCTGCAACTTTCATGGATCTAATGAATCGAGTATTCCAACCTTACTTGGACCGATTCATGGTCATTTTTATCGATGATATTCTAGTATATTCAGAAACTAAGGAGAAGCATGATGAGCATCTACGTATTGTGCTGCAAGTGCTGAGAGAGAAGCAACTTTTTGCAAAGTTTAGTAAGTGTGAATTCTGGTTGCGAGAAGTGACTTTTCTAGGTCATGTGGTTTCTGCCGAAGGAATTAGTGTGGATCCTCAGAAAATTGAGGCAGTTTTGGAATGGAAACCACCGAAGTCAGTATCGAAAATTCAGAGTTTTTTGGGTTTGGCAGGCTATTATTGAAGGTTTGTAGAGGGATTTTCTTTGATTGCTGCACCATTGACAAAACTGTTAAGGAAAGGAGTAGCATTTGTCTGGACTAAAAAACAGCAGAAAGCTTTTGACCAGTTGAAAAAGGTATTGACTGAGGCGCCAGTGTTGATTCAACCAGAGTCTAGGAAGGACTTCACTGTGTACAGTGTTGCGTCGCATGTGGGGTTAGGATGCGTATTGATGCAAGAGGGTAAGGTGGTCGCTTATGCTTCGCGATAGCTTAAGCCTCATGAAGTGAACTACCCTACACATGATTTAGAGTTAGCAGCAATGATCTTCGCGTTGAAAATCTGGAGAAATTACTTATATGGAGAAAAGTGTATTATATACACAGACCATAAGAGCCTAAAGTATCTGTTGACTCAAAAGGAGTTAAACCTTAGGCAACGAAGATGGATAGAGTTGCTTAAGGATTATGAGTGCTCGATTGAGTACCACCCAGGTAAGGCTAATGTGGTGGCTGATGCTTTGAGTCAAAGGGTTGTTGCTGATTTGAGAGCCTTGTTTGCACATTTGAGTCGGTTCGACGATGGAAGTCTGTTGGTAGAATTGCAAGTGAGGCCTACTTGGACTGAACAAATTAAAGAAAAACAGTTGAAGGATGATTCGTTAGTTCTTCGGGTTCGGCAAGTTAAGAATGGTGAGAATAAGGATTTTGGACTGAATACTGACGGAGTTCTGTGCTTTTGTGGAAGAGTTTGTATTCCGAAGGACCCTGAATTGAGGCGGACAATTCTAAAAAAGGCTCATGGTGGACCTTGTGCTATGCATCCTGGAGGAAATAAGTTATATCAAGACCTACGAGAGGTGTACTGGTGGCCTGGACTAAAACGAGAGGTGACTAAATTGGTTGGGAAATGTCTGACGTGCCAGCAAGTTAAGGCCGAGCACCAATTGCCTTCTGGATTACTGCAACCGATGAAAATTCCACTATGGTAGTGGGAAAGATAACTATAGACTTCATGAGTGGGCTACCACTGACACCCACCAAGAAAGATTCTGTGTGGGTAATTGTGGGTAGGTTAACGAAATCTGCCCATTTCATACCTGTTCGTACTGATTACTCACTGCAAAAGTTGGCCAAGTTGCAACTGCATGGGGTACCAGTGTCGATTATTTCTGATCGAGACCCTAGGTTTACATCTCAGTTCTGGCAGAAGTTGCAGGAGGCGTTGGGTTCACGATTGGATTTCAGTACTGCTTTTCACCCTCAGACAGATGGATAGTCGGAAAGGGTTATTCAAGTTTTGGAGGATATGTTAAGAGGTTGTATCATCGATTTTCGTGGTAGTTGGAAGGACTACTTACCATTGGCGGAGTTTGCGTACAACAACAGCTACCAAGGAAGTATTCATATGGCTCCATATGAGGTACTTTATGGGCGAAGATGTCGTACGCTACGTGTTGGACAGAGTTGGGTGAACGACAAGTGCTTGGACCGAAATTAGTGGCAGATACTGAAAGCAAGGTTAAGTTGATAAGATATTGATTAAATGAGACATCTGATAGATAGAAGTTGTATGCAGATCTAAAGCGTAAAGAGATTGAGTTTACTGTTGGGGATATGGTTTTCTTGAAGGTTTCACCTTGGAAGAAGATCTTGAGGTTCGGTAAGAAAGGCAAACTGAGTCCGCAGTTTATAGGGCCTTATCAGGTTCTTAAACGGGTAGGGCCAGTAGCATATTAGTTAGAGTTACCACCAGAGTTGGATAGAATCCATGATGTCTTTCATGTGTCCATGTTGAGACGATATCGATCGGATCCTTCACATGTTGTGCTAGTGGAGGACATTGAAGGAAAGACTGATCTGACCTTTGAGGAGGAACCCGTGCAAATTTTAGATCGAGAGGTTAAAGTTTTAAGAAGGAAGTCGACTTCATTGGTGAAAGTACTATGGCGTAATCATGGAAGGGAAGAGGCTACTTGGGAGTTAGAAGAGGCTATGCGTCAACAATACCTTCAATTATTTGGATCAGGTAAATTTTGAGGCCGAAATTTTTTTTAAGGGGGGTAAAGTTGTAACGCCCTGATTTTCAGAATTTTCTGGGTTTCTGTGATTTTTGGTAAATTTTGAAATTTTGGTGTTCTAAATATTGGAATTGTGTTTAAATGTGTTAGTGGGCCTTTAGAAGGCCCAAGCCTAAGTTAAACACGGTAAAATATCAAGGTTAGATTTTAAGTGAATAAGAGACTTGGTTAAGCGGGCTTTTAAGAAGAACTTCTTAAATTACGACACAAATAAGGCCTTGGTAAAGTGGCAAGGTGGCACCACTAAGTTCCTAAACAAAATGGCGTTTGGGAAGGAATTAAAGGTCTAGGGTTCAAGTTGCAAGGTAGGCATATTGTTACATTTTAATTTTAGGCATGTGTCGGGCATGTGATCACTTAAGTGAATTTTGGCAAGGGCCTTAGGGAGGTTGGGCCGATTGTTTTAGTTGATATTAGGGTTAGGTTCTTTTCTTTTTCTATCTTGGAGAATTAGGGTTAGCCACCTGAAAGCTTTCACAGCCATTCATCCTTTCTGAGTTCTCACAAAAGTCGAAAACGCAAATTCCTTCTCCTTGGTGCTGATTTCTTCTTCCTCTCTTTTTCCTCCATTTTGTTTCTTCCTTTTTACTTTTTCTTCTAGCCAAAACCTTCTGATCACCTTATTCACCTCCTCTGTCAATCCCATCCTCTACAAAACCTCAATAGCCGATTGCGATAAAAGCCAAAATCCCGAAAACTCACTTCTTGTGCTGATTTCTCCAAGCCAAAATCCTTCAGTTATTTTTGTTCTTTTTGATCAAATTTCATCTTCTCTAAACCCTTAGTATCTGTCGACAACATTACTTCAAAGTTATAGCCTCAAATCGTTATCTTCTTCATCACTTAAAAAGCCGAAATACCATAAATTTAGGGACTCATAGCCGAAACTTCAGATCTCCTGGATTCGAGTTCTACTATCATTTAGAGGATAGATTTGCATCAGATCTACGTAGAAATCAAATAAGAATAAGTGGTAAGTGCTCATCACTTCAGATCTAGTCTTAATTTACAATTTAGAAAAGCCGAAGTCCCTAAAATCTGGGGAGGCTGTCGATTTGGGCATAGGGCTTTAAGGGTCTTTAACCGACAATTTCTTTTGGTGATTAGTGTCTTCAAGAGGTTTGATCGAAGGCTTGGATCTTTGGAACAACTAGACTTAGATCTAGTCATCGGTTTTCGACAAAAAGGTAAGATTTTAAAGGCTTTAGGGGTATGGTTCGAATATGGGTTGCTGAATATTGCGATTGGTTGTTGTGGGTTGCAATCTAAGAATTGTGGTAATCAATTGTAGGACATCGTAAGGGATCTCAGTAGCAGTCGTTGCAAAACAGGTGTGTATCGAACACCCTCTCATAGTTCAATTTGGCAAAAGCCGAAATGCCAAAATTTTGACATTTTGTGGGCTTGTGAGTGTGCGAGTGCTCACAAGATGTTTAGAAATCATTAGATCTAAAATTGCAAAGTGGTAAGTTAGTCGTGTGTGAAATTTCATGCACTTCGGTAATTGGGTCTCGATAGGCTAAAACTGGGCCTAATGGGTTACGGGCTCATACGGGTTAATAAATAAAATAATAATAAAAATATATAATAAAAAAATAGGCAATAAGTATGTTTTGTTAGACTGTAGAATCGAAACTGCTTAAATCGGTAAACTGGTCATAAAACTTGAGTTAAATGGGCTTAAATTGCTAATGGACACTGTAGGGCCCAATGGCTAAAATTGTGAAATTGAGATAAATAAATTACTTCGATAACAAATAGGCTAGTAAGGACCGTAACATTCATGAGAACCCTTAAAACTGATAAAAGTACTGAAATACCTATATAGGTGGAAAGTTTACGGTTTTACCCCTAGGAGCAAAATTACTGATATACCCTTAAGGTTAAGGTTGACCTGAATGCATGTTTGACTATTACTATTTACTGCATGCCATGTTATTATTATCTGATGCATGGGACTGGGTTATTGATGGAAGAAGTACTGAAAGTGGGTTGACCACGTACTGGAGGCTTTGCCTCAGCTTACTGATATTTGAGCAGCATAGCTGCAACTGTGGAGTGTAGGGCTGGGTGGGTTGAGCTATTCCCCACATGGAGTGGAGGGCTGGTATGGGTGGAGTGTAGCGGTTGGTTATAGGCTGGGTTCGGCTTGCATACACAAATATGTCTGTTCTGTTCTGGAATGGGCCTACGGGCCATACTGTTATCTGAAAAGGGACTAAGGCCCAGTTTATCGTATTCTGAAAAGGGCTTCGGCCCAGTACCTGCGGTTATCTGAATAGGGCTTAGGCCCAATGGGCTTGAGCTGACTTGGGCTTTGGATGGGTTTTCCATATACACTGAGTTTTCCAAACTCACCCCCTTCTCTTCCATCCTTACAGGTGAGCCCTAGTTGGTGGACTCGGAGCTGGGTGGGATTCAGAGTGGCCACGAAGATTAAATTTCTGGTTTTAAATAAGTTTCAAGTAGCTTTCTTTTAAATTTCGCATTTATTTTTGATTATTTCTATTTTGGTTAAAGTTGTAATAAGGCCGCTCTATTATTTTTATTTTGGGTTTTTAAATTACTTAAATCGTTTTCCACTTGAGATTCACATCACTTAAATTGATTCCTTGAAATTGGTTAACTGTGGGTTTATCAAAAATTACTTGTTTCAAACCGACACGACAACCAAACGTCTTCGAAACGAAACTTTGCAAAGTACAACAAAAGTCACAGTTTTTTAAACCCTTAAAAATTGATAATGGATATGACTCACATTAGTGAATCGGAACATTTCTCTTAAAACTTCATTAATGGTTTTTGCAAAGCTCACCCAAACTTTAGTAAACTAGGTAACTTGGTTAGTGGTAGGTAATGTGACATGCTAGATTCGGCCGTAACGTCTAGGCCGGGTTTGTGGTGTTACATCCCACTACCCTAGTCAATCAAAAACTACAAACTTAGATGGATAGTGTAAGCTAGTTGATTGATCTTTCCAAAATGTCAGCAATGATTATCTATAAAACAATCTACAAGAACCGATAAGCTTACATAACTTATTAAGGATAGAGTATAATATTGAATCTAAATAAAATTAGACACAGTTCGCATACTATGTGATTCAGGGTTACAAAAGTATAAATAGGGGCATGTATGTGTATTCAAGGGTACCAAAGTAAAAACAGGGGCATGTATGTGCATTTCGGGGTACCGAAGTACAAATGGGGCACATATGTGCATTTAGGGGTATTGTAGTATAAATAGGGGCACGTATGTGCATTCAGGGGTACCAAAGTACAAATTAGGGCACGTATGTGCATTCAGATAATAATTATCTACAAAAATATTAAATAAAGAACAAAAATATAAGATTGTAAGTAGAATTTTATTTATGTATTGAAATACCATTGCTTACCTACTATTTAATTCTGATCAACACATAGGGACTAATCTACTATTTTCCCTTTTCCTCAGTTATTTTTCTCTTGATCCAAGTTTTGATCTATATAATAATTAAATACAATATATTAATCTCATACACATATTACATTCCATTCAATGCATATGGCCCTTAAATTTTCATTAATAATACATTTTTCTAAACTGTTATAGCTTTTGCAATTTAGTCCTTTAACCCGAAAATAATCAAATTAACCATTTTCTCAAGTTAACAATTATAGCCCTTAAACAGTCCCAATTATACTTCTAAATCACCTTCAAACCTTGAAATTTTGACATTTTAACAATTTAATCCTTAAATCAAAATCTAACAGAAATCACTAACCAAAGCAACCAAATACTACAATCAAAACTTCAAACACATAGTTATCACCAAAAACATTCAAGTTTCATCAATGGCAACTTCTAAAATTTTTTAACAGATTGAAAAATGAAGATACGGGCTAGTTGGACCTAGTTACAACGATCTAAAAAATATAAAAATTATAAGAAATGGGTGAAAAACTCACTTACATGCAAGCATTAACCTTGCTGAAACTTCCAAGCCTTCAATAGAGGTTTTCCAACTTAGTTTTTAGGTGGTAATTTCCACTAAAGAATATGATCATCTTTTTAACAATTTTTTACTTTAATTTATTAAATTACAAATTTACCCACTCTTAAATTTTCGACATGATCTGACTCGTTCAGTGAATAAATCAGAATGTCATCAGTGAACACCACAATAAACCGATCTAAATATGGTTGAAATACCAGATTCATCAAATCCATGAATGTCGCAGGAGCATTGGTCAAACCAAATGGCATCACCAAATTGGTCAAACTGATCTAAGTTTTCGGTACATCTTACTGTTTAATTCACAGCTGATAATATTCGAGTCTCAAGTCAATCTTCGAAAACACTACAGCTCCTTTTAAATGATCGAACAAATCATTAATACAAGGTAACAGGCATTTATTCTTAATGGTGGCTCTATTCAGCTGTCGATAATCTATACATAGTGTCATTGGCCCATCTTTCTTCTTCATGAACAAAATTGGAGACCCCAAGGTGACACACTCGAGTGAATAAATCCGTGATCTAATAACTCTTGCAACTGTACTTTTAACTCTTTCAAATTTTTAGGGGTCATCCTCCATGGTGTTATCAAAATTGGAGTTGTTCCAAGCACAAGTTAGATCATAAATTCTACATCCCAAATTAGGGCCTAGTCAGAATAATGGTTTCAAGACCACAAATTTTAAATAGAAATAATTATTTTATGATTCTCATGAGGTCTATCATATGATTGCATGCTTGTGTGAAAGGTTCATGAAGAAATTCTATGTAGAAAATGTCCAATTGAACTTTAGGGACCAAATTGAATAAGATGCAAAACTTGTGTTCTAGAAGCTTTTAGCATGAGATTGCTTTAGATTATAAATTTGACGGTCCTAATTAGAAATTTGATCAATTTTATAATTTTAGACAAAACTAGACATGCATAAGAAAAATTTGAAAGAAATATCGTAAGGGCATTTTGGTCATTTGGTAATTAAAGAATAAAAAGGGAAAATTAAAGCAAAAATATGTCCATCTTCTCCAAATTTTAATAGCCATAGCTAGGGTTTTGTTCAACATTTCCAAGCATGATTGTAAGTGCTCCCTAGCCTAGTTTTTAATGTTCTTTGTATTTTTGAAGTCTTTGAAGTATGATCTACTCATCTCCAGCGATGTTTTGAGCTAGGGTTCATGTATGAAATTTGACCCATTTGTAACATCCATGTATTTTGTTGATTAATGGAAGAATATGAATGTTTGATGCATGATAAACAACTTTTACTAGGTGATTTTTAGTGAAAACACCTAAAAAGGGGACTTGTTTGTAAAAGTGTAAAAGTTGGTAGTAAAAATGTAAAATAAAGGAAAATATGGTCTGAAATGAGCATGGTATAGGTTCAACTAGGCTTGGGTAACAAAGAAAATGCATACATTTCATTTTACAAGCCTAGGGAGTAAATTGTAAATAAGTGAAAAGTTAGGGGTAAAAAGGTAATTATACCAAAGCATGGATTATGGATTGATTTGAATAATGAGATCACTAAACAAGTTAAATTTGGCATTATAGATCAAGAAAAATGTGATACGAGTCTTGATTGAGGGAAGAATAAATTATACAACGATTAGGCTCAATTTCCATCATTTTGTACCGAGGTAAGTTCATGGGTAAATGTTGCAATGATATATCATGTTTTTAATATTTTGTTAATGTATGAGTTTATATGATTTCTTATTATGTCAAGTGTGTGAATGATGTTGTAATCTATGAGCACGAGATTGTGAATGAATTCGACGAACATGAGATATCGAGAAAACCCCGTTTGAACCTTAAGAATAAATTTAGGATACAACGTGACATGTCACTAGGAACTATGTGGTTATGAGCTGATGAACATATGTGTAAATGTGATATGTGAATCCAGGTGCTGGCCTTGGATGTCCTACCAGTGGCTGGGTAGCTCGGCATGTGTTTCGGGTACTTGTTAGCTTGTGTGAGTAGCCCGAGTAGTTACGTCCAGGCAATCAGCTTGTGTGAGCTGGCCCGTGATTAGCTCGTGAGTGAGCAATATGTGATTGTGATATGAGGTAGCATGTGGCTACATTTGAAGCACTATGTACAAGTTTTCCGTGTATACAATAATATTCCGAGTGTTCAACGGGTAAACTGGTGAGTCAATCGACAAGTAAATCAAGGAAGAGGGAATATGACATTGTGATTTGAGTTGGTACAGGTATGTATGATAAACTCACATGTATGAGCTCAATATGTGATGACTTTTTGGTAAGATTGAAAATGTGTAAGTTATGTTTACAAATTTGAGTTATATCTATGAGTTTAGAATAACACATAAGTAAATCTATGTTATGTCACTAATGTTTATATATATATAGATATCTACGATTATTGTTGCTATTTATTTGCATGTGAACTTACTAAGCTTCATGCTTACTCCTCTCTCTTTTCCCATTTTCTTATAGTATCGCCAAGCCAACTCGGGGATTGAAGAAAGTCAGAGGCTCGATCACACTATCAACTGGACATTTGGGGTATAGTTAGTCTCAATATTTTTAGTATGACATGTATAGGGACTTGGTCATTTTATTATATGTCATATTGGTCTAGTCAAATGTGTTGGCTTATGGAAATATTTGATTTATTTTGTATATGGTCAAGTGATATGGTCCATATTGATCATTTGGGTTGTAACCCTAATCAATTACACATGAATGCAATGTTTTATGTTTGATGTGTTTGTTTGTGGATGAGATATGCGATGAATGGCTCATGTGCTAAGTAAATGAATCGTGGTTAATAAGTATGCTCAATCTATGGTGTAATTAGGTAAATTAAAAGTAGGATTAGCATAATAAATGAATATGAAACTGGTGTGAATTGCCGTATGAAAGCATGATGCTTTGGATAAGTGACATGTTGTCATTACAAAGGTATGGAATAATTGTAACATCCCAAAATAGGGCCTAGTCTGAACAGTGGTTTCAGAACCACAAATTCGATGTTGAAATATTTATTTTATGATTATTATGAGGTCTAGAATATGAAAATATGCATGTGTTAAACTTTCATGAGGAAATTCTGTGAGTAAGGTGCCCAATTGGTAAATAAGGACCAAATTGAATAAATTGCAAAACTTGGATTCTAGAAGCAATTTGTACGAAATTGCTTTAGATTATTAATTAGAAGGTCTTAAAGAGAAAGTTTCCCAATTTCTAAGTTTTTGGACAAAAATGGGCATGTATGGATAAAATTTTAAAGAAAGGGCTTACGGGCATTTTGGTCATTTGGCTAATTAGTGAAATAAAATGGGAAAATGAAGGCAAAAATCAGCCATTCTTCTCCCTTAACCAGCCGAATTTCTCAAGCCCTCTATAGTTAGTGTTTTCAACATTTTCAAGCTCAATAGTAAGTGCTCTCAAGCCTTGTTTTTAATGTTCTTCGCATTTTTGAAATCTTGATAGCTTACTCTCTCCATTTCTACCCATATTTTGAGTTAGCGTTCATGTTTGTAAAGTTACCCATGTGTGACATGTTTATTCTTTGATGTTTATGGAGGAATATGAAAGTTGTATGTGCGTTAAACATCTTTTTCTAGGTGATTTTAATGGAAAACCCATGAAAAAACCCCTAAAATGACCTTTTTGCAAAAGTTGTAAAATATGTGGTAAAAATGTGAAATAATGGAGAAATTTGGGCTGCCATAAGAAGAAAGAACAATCAACTAGGCTTGGGTAAGGTGGAAATTGCATGCATTTTATTATACGAGGCTAGGGACTCAATTGTAAAAATGTGAAAGGTTAGGGGCAAAACGTTCATTTTGTCCGGGGGTGAAATTTAGGCTTAAAAAGAATAATGTGAGGTATTGATGATTCATTTTTATTGTTATAGACCCTTAGCAGCAAATTCTGGAGGTCGATCAAGGAAAACGAAAGGTTTCGAAGTAACCAAAATGTGAAATCGAGACGAATACCAGGTAAGTTCGAATAACTTTAAGTAAACTAATAATATGCTTGATTACGTGTGTTATGAATGCATGATATTTAGTTATAAGGATAACATGAAAATCCATGAATAATGTCAATAATAAGGATATGATAATAAATGTCCCGGTTGAAGTAAAAAGGGAAGTTTGATGGATAAACCATGGCTTACATGACTTAAGATCCTGCATGTGTTACAAAAAAGGATTTAGCCCGAACGGATAATTCGTTGATCTCAAATGTAGAAAGGATCTAGCTCGGACGAGTGTTCCTTGAGTGATCCAACCTCCCGAAGAATATGTGTGCATTGTGGATTTAGCTCGGAGGGGTAATTCGATTAGGGTCTAAATTTAGCCTGGACTGGTAATGCAGATCCGAGCTCATTGAGGGTGTTTATCACTATAAGGGATTTAGCCTGGACTGGTAATCTCGACATCACCTTATGAGTTTACATTACGGGGGATTTAGCTTGGACTGGTAATCTCGTCGTAAGATGTGAGGTTCCCAGAAGTGCATACATGAGATGATCGCTCTTATGACTTGACGGTAAATGGATAATCCATCGAGATTTTTCGAGTAACTCAACGGGATTAATATGTGATACAAAAATGAAAACATTGAATGATGAGCTCATCTTAGATATGTTACATGGTGTGATGTTATGTGACTAGCTTGTTAATGGAGTGCATGTGATAGGGAAACCATTCCATACTTGTTGGTTTATTTGCCTAATATGGTTGCATGCTAAACAAATCGGTAAGTTTATTTTCTAGTTATTCGGGATTACTAAGCATGTAAATGCTTACCCCTTTCTTTTCCCTGTCTTACAGAGCTCGTGGACTCACGAAGATTGGAAGATGATTGGAGAGTCAACACACTATCATCTTGTCTAGCTTTGGTATATAGATACTCTTATTTTGTTCAATGGCATGTATAAGGCTTTTGTTAATTTTGATTAGCCAATATGAAGGCTTGTAAGGTGTACATGTCCACATGCATATGGCCATAGGATTTAGCTCATTTTGTTAAAAGGTATGACCTACATAGTTGAGCATATTTGTGTTCTAACGTTATTGAGATGAATGAACATGTTGTATCACAAGTAGATATACATGTAGCATGACTGAATCACATGGGATTGCTAGCCCATAATTGGCAATGAGTTATAATAATGAGCCAATCTTGAATATGTTATGAGGCATAGACATTCTTGATACAAGAGAAATAGTCCTAACATGTGTAAGACCGATGAAATGAGGTTTGCATGCAATGAGGTTTATCGAGGTCATTTGAGAGTATAATTAGGCTTGACTATATGTTATGGAAACCTATAAGTGAGAACATATGTTAGAGGGTGATCGAAGGCTTGGAAAATAACCTAACATAGTCCACACAGGTAGACACACGGGCGTGTGTCTAGACCGTGTGTGACACACGGACCACCCCATGGGCATGTGGCATAACTGTGTATCCCTTGCACCTAAAATTTTAAGTCATAATGCATGGTAGTAAACACATGAGTAGAGACACGGCTGTACCATGTGGAGGACACAGCCTAACACACGGGCGTGTGTCTTGGCCGTGCGCCCCTAAATGCATGCTGACGTCATAAACAGAATGCTCGAGTTTTTGGACACGGGCAACCACACGGGCGTGTCAAGGTCATGTGAAGGACACAGGCCAGAGACACGGGCGTGTGCTTGGCCGTGTGAAAACCCCTGTAGGTTCGAAGTAAAAAATAAACTTAATTAATTCCACACGGGTAGGGGACACAGACATGTCCCAAAGCACACGGGCATGTGCAATGTCTCCACACGAGCGTGTGAGACATTAACTTAGAATTTTTCTTAAATTTTTATTAGGTCCTCGGTTTAGTCCTCGATCAATTTCAATTTACGTTTGAGCCTTGTAGGGTCATAATAGAGACACCAAGATGCTATTGGATTGGTTTCAAATTGAAACGAAATTTTATAACCCGTATTTCTCGAAAATGTTCAAGTACATGCCTGGTAACCCCTCATACCTGGTCTCGGTCTCGGATACGGGTAAGGGGTGTTACAATAATCATGTTTATGGGTTTTCAAGTGACTAAATATTCTAGGTTGCATGGCATCTTAGATGAATAAGTAAGTGAGCATTTAAGGGTGACAAATGGCTTGGAAAATAGCCCAAAATTTGTCCATACAGGTATACACACAGGCGTGTGTCTTGGCCGTGTGTGACACACGGTCTGCCCAATAGGCATGTGGTTAGACCATGTGTCCCCTACACCCTAATTATTACAAACAGAATGCCCATTAGTAAACACACGGGAAGAGACACGGCCGTGTGTTCCAACCGTGTGACAGGCACGGCCTTAGGACGTGGGCGTGTGCCCAGGCCGTGTGAAGTCTGCACTTAATTTTGAGAATTTAATTCGCCACATGACTTAAGCACACGGGCATGTGACTTGGCCGTATGACTCTAATTGTATGATGACATCACAGTCAGAGAGTTACGCAGGATGAGGACACGTGTCCCAAGCCACACGGGCGTGTGTAACCACACAGCCTACCCACATAGGTGTGTGACTCCCCAAAGTAAGAAATTTTTCTAAGTTATCCTAAAATTTTCTAAAGTCCTCGGTTTAGTCCCAATCCACCTTTGATGTATGTTTTGGGCCTCGCAGGCCCTTATAAGGACGATTTGCATGAAATTGAAAAGTTTTAAAATTGAATAAAATTTTATGGCCCGGTTACACGTAAATGCTTATGTTTTCGTCTGGTAATGCCTCGAACCCTATCCCAGTGTCAAATATGGGTAAGGGGTGTTACATTTAATGGTATTAGGGCTACGGTTTAGTCGATCCTTGGACTAACGTAGCATGTGTATGAGTCTAGCTATGCATGCCATACATATATTATGGTAGTGTTACGATTCCTGACGATTTTAAAATGTGTTTTAATATAGTCAATGGATCTCGACAGAGTAGTGGCGGATATGTTAAAATTAACGCGCCTGCACCGCTGAATGGGCAGTGTCGTCTGATAGTTGACCCCCTACAGTTAGTCGAGGAGAAGGAGGCAAAAACGGCATTTTCCACATGATGGACACTTGGTATACGGAGTTCTTTCGAACGAATCCGAACGCTCAACCCCCTCCACCCCCACCTATTCCTCAACCCATCCCTGTAGAATATCAAGGTATGTACATTGTGAGATTGAATAGACCTTCAATGGATAAGATTCAAAAATAAGAAGCTGAAAAGTTTCGGAATAGTAAAGATGATGACCCTGAGAGGGTAGAGTTTTGGCTCGAGAATACCCTTAGGGTGTTTGATGAGTTATCATGCACTCCTGAGGAATGCATGAAGTGTGTTGCGTCCCTCTTGAGAGACTCGGCCTACTAGTGGTGGAACACCCTTATGTAGGTGGTACTAAGGGAGAGAGTTAATTGGGAGTTCTTCTAAGAAGAATTCCATAAGAAGTACATTAGCCAAAGATTTATTGATCAGAAAGGAAGGAATTCCTCGATTTAAAGTAGGGTCAAATGTCAGTAATAGAATATGAGCGTGAATTTGTATGACTGAGCAAATACGCTCGAGAATGTGTATCGACTTAGGCCATCATGTGCAAAAGATTTGAATATGGATTAAAAGAAGACATCTGGTTGTTGGTGGGTGGAGAGAGCTTGTAAAGTCGAGGAATTGGCTAAAGAGAAGAGAAAAGAAGAATTAGAGTTTCGAGATTTGAAGAACAGACAGATGGGTAAATCATTTCAGTCTTCAGCTAAGAAATTGAAAGAGTTTAATACTCGATTGAGCCTTTCAGCTGGGTTTTCAACTAGGAACCATAGGAAACAGTATTCGAGTCACAAGGCTCACACTATTTCGATAGTGACTGTGGGTAACACTCGACCTAATAGACCTGAGTGCCAACATTGTGGCAGACATCACACTAGTGAATGCTAGATGAATAGCCAGGTATGTTTGAAGTGTGATTCACATGATCATTTTATCAAGGAATGTCCTGAGATGATAGAAAAGGAAAATTTTCAGAGTGCAAGATCAGGCAATGCTACTTCTAGAGGAAGACCACAGAAAAATCCGAGAAATGTAATAGCCTAATTTAGACCCTAGTCAGAATGGTGGTTTTGGGACCACGAATTCAAGTCAAAAAAATATTTAAATATTATTTTTCATTTTTATTATGTGTGAATTAGTACGTGTGAAATTTTCATGATTTCATTTTGTCGTTTAGGTGCCCGATTTAATAAAAGGACTTAATCGCGTAAAATAAAAATTTGGTGGTTAATTGTGAAAGGGTTTGTTCTTTTAATATGAAGGTTTTATGTTGCAAATTGACCATAAGGATTATTCATGGAAGGTAATGACCATGATTTATAATTGTTTCATATTTTATTATAAAGGTTAATTAGGTAAAATGTATAATAAAATATAATAAATAAAACAAAGCATTAAAATATATGCATGTTCATCATATTCGGCCGAAACTAAAAGAAAAAAAAAGAAAGTTTTGGTTGTGTTTTAAATTTGGCAACTTGAAGTTCAAATTAAGGTATGGACTTTGCTTGGTTTGTGATAATTTTTACATTTTTGAGATCATTGCTTCGAATACTATCCGACCCATGCTAGAATTTCTGATTTTGATGAATATTTTGAGTTATGCCATTGATGAATATTTGTGTTTTGTGATGTTTGATGATAAATTATGAAATATATGTTTTGGATTAATATGTTTTGTATTGGAATTTTTGATGAATTTGAGTAATTGAAGGACTAAAACGAAAAATAAATGAAATGTGTCTATTTGTATGTATTAGAGGAGCATTCGGCCTAAGTATGTTAAATGGAGATTTGGTTTATTTTGTGTTTTACGCAATTAGGACTAATTTGTAAAAGTATAAAATATCAGGGGTAAAATGGTAATTTGCCCATTTATGTGTTGTTGGATTAAATTGAATGAAATTGTGTTTGAATGATATTAATTTGAAATTGTATAGATCAAGAACAAAAGAAATCAGACATGGATTGGGGAAAAACAAAAATAGTCGAATAGTCAATTTACATCGTTCGTTGATATTCGAGGTAAGTCTTTAAGCAATTAAACATTGTTAATTTTGAATGTAACTTAATTTAACAGGCTAATTTGGAATTTGTAGATTTATAGTAAAGTTAGCAGAATATGATTAAGCATGGAAATAATGTATTTGAGTTTAATTCGACTGAGTTATAACATTTGAAAGTCCATATTAACTATACGGAATATCTGGAATTTTTGATATATGAATTGTTATGAGACAGCTTTATAATAGTGATATTCGGGCTTTGAGCCTAGCAAGCCTTGTGCTGGTGAATTTAATCAGGCTTTATGCCTAGCAGGCTTATTGTTGGTGTATAAAAATTACACTTTAAGTCTAATAGGCCTTGTGCCGGTGTGAGACACAGCCTTAGGCCTAGCAGGCTTTACGTCAGTGAACTATTATAAGTCTATGCTTAAAAGACTTTATCCTGATGTGGTAATTGAATACATTAAATGAGCTAAAACGATCAGGTACGTGATAGTTGGGTACCTATTTAAAAATAGGGTGAAAGGATCTCTTGATATGTGATGAAAAAGGATTCATGAAGATGTTGTAGTATATGTGTTAATATGAGAGATATATTTGGCCTTATAGTTGTATATGATGTAATGTTAAGCTTTGAGTGATGAATATATGTCTATAAATATATATGTATATTCGATTATATAAGACAATATGGTTTCGAAATTTTGAGAATATATTGATGATGTATACATGTATATTCAGCCAAAGAGAGATTGTCTTATGAAAGTATATGTTATATATATTTATGGAATTAAAAGCTTGAAATTAAATGTTATTATGCATTTATTGTTTAATTTGCTTAAGGCTTACTAAGCTAAGTTAGCTTACTCTGTGTGTTTTTGTTACTCTGTTTTATAGATTTTGAAGTAAGTTAGGAGCTCGGGGATTGTCAGTGAAGTCATCCACACTATCATCAACCTTCAGTACTTTTAAAAGTCTTATTTTAAACTTATGGTATGTGTAGGCTAATATGTATTTTTTCCGATCTTGGATATGTATAATTTAAGCCATACGAATATGGCTTAACTTCTAAGTTTGAATTTCGTTATGTTTGGTTATGGTTTAATTCGTTTTGTTTATAATGTTATATGCTATGAATGAATGGTATATGTGATTGGTGTTATACATTTTGCAAATGGCTTGATAATGGTTGGTGAACTTGATTGTGGTTGATGAGTCGGTCATGGTGTATATAAATTTTCATAAGTATGGTTAGATGATTCGACTTTGGTTGGGTATAGATAAAGTATATATATATGAAATTGGTTGTTATGTTTGATATAGGTGTTAATATGTGAATGAGCATTATATGATATATATATTTAAGTTCGAATATGGTAAGGGTTTATTATGATATGTTATGTCTTGTAAAGGTCTAGTAATTTGGCTTGACAGAAGAGCAAGATGTTGATTATATATATGTACATGTGTATGTATGAGTAATCGAATGATGCTTGTCATTATGATTCGGTTTGTAATGGAAATGTATATGCATATATTATGCTTATGTGGTTGGAAAAATAGGTACATTTAATGAAGATAAATATTGAGTTGGTATTAGGTATGTTTTGCTAGTAAATTGCATATTTAATAAGTAACAAGTATATGTATATGTTTTCGGGTATGTAATTGGTAAACTTGTAGTTTAAGATTGAATGGTGGAATTGGTATGACTTAAATGTTTCATGAAATATTTGTGATAATTTGTGAAGTTGATAATGCCATATATGCTAAGGCATAAAATGCCTCGTGATGCTTTTTAATTGGTTAAATATGCGCACATATAGAATTAAGAAATATAATGTTCGATTATTATTTATTGGTATTCGCTTTGTAACACCCCGAACCCGAAACCGACACCGGAGTCGAACACGAGGTGTTAACTGACTTTAACCCCTTATAAAATTTATTTTCCAGACACTTCCCAATCTGTGTACTAGTCGTTTTAAAAATCATATCTTGAGTTTCGTAACTCGAAAATCAGTTTTGTGATTTTTCCCAGAAACTAGACTCATGTGCCCATCTATGTATTTTTTTCTAGAATTTTTGGTCGGGCCAATTAGTACAGTTTATTAGTCAAAGTCTCCCATGTTGCAGGGGTCGACTACACTGACCTTTGCCCATTACGACTTGGATATCTCCCTTCACGGGGCTTCAATACTGATGCCGTTTGTTTCTATGAAAACTAGACTCAGAGAGGAATATGTACATATATGGTACGACCCCTAATTATCTCTGGTTAATTTATAATGAATTTCCAAAGTCGGAGCAGGGAATCCAGAAACCGTTCTGGCCCTGTCCCACAATAATCTGATGATCTCTTAATATACTGCCCATATGATCTTATCGTTACTTCCTCATGAAAACAGACTCATCGAGCTTCGATTACATAATTTATTCATCAATTAATTCCACTCCTACTATTTTTAGTGATTTTTCAATCTCATGACACTGCTGCTGCCAGCATCTGTTACGAAAGTAACTAGGTCCATTTCACGCCTACCCTTGATCCAACTCAATCGAACATTCGTGCCATTTTCGCATGGCTTAAAGTTTACATGCCAAAGTTCAAACACAATGTAATAGCTTATACATGCCAAAATGTTCTTCTAAGCCAACTAAGAAGAAAGTACCAAAACTTGCTATCCGGTGTGATGACTTCGTTGACGGCCTAACCCCGCAAAAATAGATGAGTCCAAGCAACCTATAATGGGTGACAAGGAAACACCGAGTGAGTTTATAACTCAGTAAGTCATAAGCAATGCACTACCATCCATCAATAACATTATCACAAGAGGAAACAAAATAGAACGAGACAATTTACTCCATCCATACCGAACCATACCATAGTTCCTCCAACCTATCGATTCAGTTTCATATCAATTCATGCATTCACATTCCATATACTCATCAATAGGACATTGAAGCATTTCCATAAATCAATTTATTTTCGTTACAGTCAAACGACTAAACAGCCTTTCACCCATCCTACGATAAATTTTATGTACGTGACTTCAAGTATATTTGTCACATAGGTTCAAACTTACCGAGCTCAACACCAAGTATAAGCATAGCACCTATTAGCCATATACTCAAGACACTTACCAGATCCGCTGTCCGCGATCGACTCAATAGTGTGGCACACATAGTGTCCATAACGATTCACGAATGTATATTGAGTCCGTACACTCAGTGCTATATAATCAACTCGCACACTTAGTGCTACGTAATCAAATCGCACACTTAGTGCTACATAGTCAAACTCGCACACTTAGTGCCGCATGGTCAATTCGCACACTTAGTGCATCATATTCATTTCGCACAGTTAGTGCAACATAGTCAAATCGCACACTTAGTGCTGTACAATTTAATCCCGCGCACTTAGCGCCAATCTCATGGTCATAAATGGTTATACCCGCACGTTTAGTGCCGGGATCAACAACTCAGTACATCTTACCTCTTTTCTTTTCATTCAACAATTTCATCATCACATACGTACATGCATATATATATGTATATTTATTCATTCCATTCAGCATCAATACATAAACATTATGACCATTTGAAATAATACCAACTACATGCTTAATGACTTACTTTATGTTGGGTAAAATAATTCCGAGTCGGCTACTCGATGACCTTCGATTTCCCCTTGTTGGACGCCTCTCCTTTAGGTTCTTGAGCTTAAATAAATAAATCAACTAGTTTAATTACCTTGCTAGTTATTTATAAAAATACACATATCATCCCAACTCGACACAAGAGTCAAATTCATCACTCAAACATTCACACCAATCTATTTGAATATTTTGGCCGAAACCCTCAATTGGCTATCATAGCCTTAATATTTCAATATAAACATGTATACATCAAAGGCAATTTAAAACACTTAACCCTTATACTCAATAATGAAACCAAACCGTATACCTAATTATTAAACACATCACTTCCAAATGCATGTATTAACTAACATATATCCAATCCACATGCCAAGTTACCATGAATAAATTAAACTTATATATATATATATAACCTTTCATACCCTTGTATCTAATGTCATAAGAATAGCCGAATGTCCAAATTAACCAAGCTTAAAGATTTAACCTTCAACACTTTAATATTCCACAACCTATTCTTCAAGGCTTCAAATATAAAGTGATTAACATTTATACTCTTATGCCAAATTAGCTAACACTTTTAATCCATAGCCGAATGTAATTAAACCTAAACCACCATGAAAATTTTACTTATCACCTCATACCTTATTATCAAATTGAACTAATTATGCTTATAAAAATGATATCAAACCGAAACCTTTTGATAATTAAGCCTCTAATTATTTATTCCAATTACCCAAACGAAATTTTCTCACATTTAACACTTATTTACCAACCAATTGTTGAAGACAACAAAATCTCATTTCCTCCCTTGACAACCACAACCGAAAGCTCAAATCAACCTACTTGGCCAAACATCAAACCTCCTAACAATCAAAACTTAAGCCATGGAATGATTAGAACTTGAACTAACCATCTTCTTTATACAAAATTTTCCAAGGGTTTCAAGGTACTTACCTCTTCTTAATCCTCATCCAAACCGAACATAAGCAAGAGAACTCTTTCTTCTTCCTTTGATTTTTCGGTCAAGAAGAGCAAAGAGGATGAAGCCTTTTTTTTCTTCTAGTTTCGGCAAAATGGGGGAGCAAGGATGAAACAACTTTGGTTTCTCCTCCCACTCCCCTCATATTTTATTGTTCTTAACACAACATGTTGTCATAAACATTTTATAATATGTTTTACCCATCACCATTTGCCTATCCACTTTGTCATGGCCGGCCACTACTATTTAGGGAGGGGGAATTTGACATGCAAGTCCCCTTTTTCTTCCACATGCACTAATAGGTCCTCATGCATTGACCTATCACATTTTAAAATTTTCTCGTATAAGTCCTATTGACTAAATTCACATGCAATCGACTAAATCGAAGCTTGAAATTTTCACACATTCATGATTACATATTCTAGACAATAAACATCACATTCAAACCTTTCGGTGACTCGGTTTAGCGGTCCCGAAACCACTTCCCGACTAGGGTCAATTTTGGGCTGTCACAACTCTCCCTCACTTAAGAAATTTTCGTCCTCGAAAATCTTACCGGTAAATAGGTTTGGATATCGTTCTTTCATCGAGCTCTCGGGTTCCCAGGTTGCTTCCTCGATCCCGTGTTTGAGCCACAACACCTTAACCAATGGAACCCTTTTATTTCGCAACTCTTTCACTTCACGAGCTAGGATACGAATCGGTTCTTCTTCATAGCTCAAGTCAGATTGAATTTCAACTTCTGAGGGATTAATCACATGTGACGGATCGGATCTATAACGTCGAAGCATTGAAACATGGAAGACATCGTGCATCCTTTCAAGTTCAGGGGGCAAAATCAATCTATATGCAACCGGCCCCACTCGTTCAGAAATTTCGTACGGCCCAATGAATCTCGGGCTCAACTTGCCTTTACGGCCAAATCTGAGTACCTTCCTCCAAGGTGACACTTTAAGAAACACTTTATCTCCCACCTGATATTCAATGTCCTTTCGTTTTAAATCCGCATACGATTTTTGACGATCTGTGGCTACCTTCAGATTTTCGCGGATTACCTTTACTTTTTGTTCTGCATCTTTAATCAAATCAACTCCGAAAATTTTACTTTCACCAAGCTCGGTCCAAAACAATGGCATACGGCATTTACGACCGTACAAAGCCTCATAAGGTGCCATCTTAATACTTGATTGAAAACTATTGTTGTAAGCAAATTCAATCAAAGGTAAATACCGTTCCCATGAACTACTGAACTCGAGGATGCAACATCTCAACATATCCTCAAGTATCTGAATTATCCGCTCGGATTGACCATCGGTTTGGGGGTGAAAAGCGGTGCTAAAATGCAGCTTGGTACCCAAAGCTTCTTGCAATTTCTTCCAAAATCGTAAGGTGAATCTCGGATCTCTATCCGACACGATAGAAACAGGTACTCCATGTAATCTCACAATCTGAGAGACATACAATTCGGCTAGTTTATCCAATGAAAAATCCGTACGCACGGGAATAAAGTGAGCCGACTTAGTCAGTCGATCGACAACAACCCAAATCGCATCCTTCTTACTTGCTGACAATGGCAGCCCGGACACAAAGTCCATTATGACTCGATCCCATTTCCACTCGGGTATCATGATCGGCTGAAGTAATCCTGAAGGCACTTGATGTTCTGCTTTCACTTGTTGACATATTAAGCATCTCGAAACAAAGTCAGAGATGTCTCGTTTCATACCATGCCACCAAAACTGACGTTTCAGATCGTTGTACATTTTAGTACTACCCAGGTGGATAGACATTCGGCCACTATGAGCCTCATTCAAAATCATCGAAATAAGTTCCGAATTCCTTGGAACACACAAACGACTTCTAAACCTCAAACAATTATCATCATCCATTCGGAACTCTGATTCCTTGTTCGGAACACACTCAGCCCGTTTTGCAACCAATTCATCATCAACTTTCTGGGCTTCACGAATTTGATGAATCAATAATGGTTTGGCTTTTAATTCAGCTACTAACATATTGTCGGGTAGAACAGACAAGTGCACATTCATCGCTTGTAAAGCAAACAGCGATTTCTGGCTTAAGGCGTCCGCAACCACATTAGCCTTCCCCGGGTGGTAATCGATGACAAGCTCGTAATCTTTCAACAACTCAAGCCAACGTCTTTGTCGCAGATTCAAGTCTCGTTGAGTCATCAAATATTTGAGACTTTTGTGATCCGAAAACACATGGCACTTTTCACCAAATAAATAATGTCGCCATATTTTTAAAGCAAATACGATGGCAGCTAGTTCGAGGTCGTGGGTCGGATAATTTCTCTCGTGTGGCTTCAATTGTCTCGACGCATAGGCCACAACTCGACCTTCTTGCATCAACACGCAACCCAACCCAAGTAGGGATGCGTCACTATAAATGACAAACTCTTTACCCGATTCGGGTTGCACCAAAATTGGAGCTTCAGTCAAATGAGTTTTCAGTTGATCGAAGCTTTTCTGACATTTCTCCGTCCATTCGAACTTAACATCCTTTTGAAGTAGCTTCGTCATTGGTGTGGCTATCATCGAGAAACCTTTGACGAATCATCGGTAATAACCGGCGAGCCCTAGAAAGCTCGGGACTTCGGTAACATTTCTCGGAGGCTTCCAGTTAAGTATGGCTGAAATTTTGCTTGGGTCAACTCGAATACCCGATGCGGATACCACATGACCCAAGAACCTAACCTCTCTTAACCAGAACTCACACTTACTGAACTTAGCATATAACTGCTTATCCCGCAAAATTTGCAACACTAGCCTCAGATGCTCAGCATGTTCGGTCTCATCTCTTGAATAGACCAAGATGTCATCAATAAACAGAACTACGAACCGATCCAAATACGGCCTGAAGATCCGATTCATCAAATCCATAAACACCGCAGGGGCATTAGTGAGCCCAAACGGCATCACTAAGAACTCGTAGTGACCGTACCTCGTTCTGAAAGCAGTTTTGGGTACGTCCGAATCTCGAATCCGCAACTGATAATAACCCGATCTCAAATCTATCTTTGAAAACACCGATGCTCCCTTTAATTGATCGAACAGATCATCAATACGCGGTAACGGATACTTATTCTTTATCGTCACTTTATTCAGTTGACGATAGTCAATGCACAACCTCATGGTTCCGTCCTTCTTTTTCACGAACAATGCTGGTGCACCCCAAGGTGAGAAACTCGGTCGAGCGAAACCTCTATCCGTCAATTCTTGCAACTGAGCTTTCAACTCTTTTAACTCGGTTAGTGCCATATGATACGGAGCGATCGAAATTGGCGTAGTTCCAGGTACAAGCTCAATACCAAACTCTACCTCCCGAACAGGTGGCAAACCCGGTAACTCTTTAGGAAAAACATCCGGGTATTCACAAACCACCGGCACCGATTCGGGTTTCTTTTCTAACTCCTTGTCATCAAGTACATACGCGAGGTATGCTTCGCACCCTTTCCTTACATATTTCTGGGCCAACATTGCTGATATTACAGCTGGCAACCCCCTTAAGTCCGCAGACTCAACTCGGATTATTAGAGAGCATCTCTTACACACTTTATCAACAAGTACGCATTGACCCAAAGGGTTTGATACTCGAGTTACGAGCTCAGTAGACTCAACAGGTAGAGTCTTACTGGTTGCTAAGGTTTCGCATACATATGAATGAGTAGAACCAGGGTCAATCAATGCAATCACATTAGTATCAAAGAGAGTGAAGGTACCAGTGATGACGTCGGGGGAGGATGCCTCCTCTCATGCGTGAATGGCATATGCTCTAGCAGGAGTACGGTTCTCGGCTCGATCGGCCGTATCAGAGGCCCCCTCTGACTACCACCCCTGCCTCCTAAAATTCTCGGTGGTCTACCTCTAGATGTCACTCCACTAGGTCTTGCACCTTGAATCTTATTCTTCTCATCCAGCTCCGTGCAATCTCTAATGAAGTGGTCCTTCGAACCGCATCCGTAACAGGCCCTGCTAGTAGACTTGCCCCAACATTCACCTAGGTGTCGTCTTCCACATTGGGGACATTCAGGTTTCTCGTGACGATTATTGCCCACACTAGCTACCGAAGTAGCTCGGGAGCCCATCGATGGTCTTGCCCTGATGGAAATTCCCGCAGTCGCCCTCGACTTATTAATGTCCTCCCTGAACTTCTTTACAGCTGAGAACGGAGCTTTACCCGTCGATCTTTTACGATAATCTCTAGCTTCAAATTCAGCCTTCCTCTTCTCCTTTCCAAGTTCTTCCGCCTTGCAGGCTCGTTCGACTAGTGTTACGAATTCTTTTATTTCCAAAATACCCAGTAGTAGCTTTAAATCTTCATTCAATCCTTCCTCGAATCTTTTGCACATAGCAACCTCATCAGCTACACACTCCCGGGCATACCTACTGAGTCTTACGAATTCATGTTCGTATTCAGATACTTTCATACGGCCTTGCTTGAGTTCCAAGAACTCCTTACGCTTCTGATCAATGAACCGTTGGCTAATAAATTTCTTTCAGAATTCCGTTTGAAAGAAGTCCCAAGTTACTCGCTCGTTCGGGACTATGGAAATCAAGGTCCTCCACCAATAGTAGGCTGAGTCTCGCAACAAAGATACAGCACATTTTAGACATTCGTCGGGTGTGCATGACAATTCATCGAACACCCGAATGGTGTTATCAAGCCAGAACTCGGCCCTTTCGGCATCATCAGTTACTATGGCCTTGAACTCCTCGGCCCCATGCTTCCTAATCAAGTCTACAGGTGGCTTACTCAGCCTCACAGGATCAGCGACTGATGGCATTACAGGCTCTTGGGGTGGATTATTCAAATTTGGGAATTGTTGGACAGCCGGGTTGGTTCGGGCATATTGCGCGACCCACTCATTCATCATGGTAAAGAAGGCTTGTTTAGCCCCCTCACCTTGATTATTCGCAGATGACTGAGGTTCAACAGGTGGCGTCCCTTGTGCAGGAGCAGCCGCTACACTCTCAACGTCATCCGCTAGGGTTCTTTCTTCACCGGGGTCCATTTACTAATCAAAACAAAAACATTTCAACCGTCAGAAGTCATCACACATTTAAACATTAACATTCGGCATGTATAGCTAGACCCACACGCGCTATGGTAGTCCTAGAACCGACTAAACCATAGCTCTAATACCAATCAAATGTAACACCCCGAACCCGAAACCGACACCGGAGTCGAACACGAGGTGTTAACTGACTTTAACCCCTTATAAAATTTATTTTCCAGACACTGCCCAATCTGTGTACTAGTCGTTTTAAAAATCATATCTTGAGTTTCGTAACTCGAAAATCAGTTTCGTGATTTTTCCCAGAAACTAGACTCATGTGCCCATCTATGTATTTTTTTCTAGAATTTTTGGTCTGGCCAATTAGTACAGTTTATTAGTCAAAGTCTCCCATGTTGCAGGGGTCGACTACACTGACCTTTGCCCATTACGACTTGGATATCTCCCTGCACGGGGCTTCAATACTGATGACGTTTGTTTCTATGAAAACTAGACTCAGAGAGGAATCTGTACATATATGGTACAACCCCTAATTATCTCTGGTTAATTTATAATGAATTTCCAAAGTCGGAGCAGGGAATCCAGAAACCGTTCTGGCCCTGTCCCACAATAATCTGATGATCTCTTAATATACTGCCCATATGATCTTACCGTTACTTCCTCATGAAACCAGACTCATCGAGCTTCGATTACATAATTTATTCATCAATTAATTCCACTCCTACTATTTTTAGTGATTTTTCAATCTCATGACACTGCTGCTGCCAGCATCTGTTACGAAAGTAACTAGGTCCATTTCATGCCTACCCTTGATCCAACTCAATCGAACATTCGTGCCATTTTCGCATGGCTTAAAGTTTACATGCCAAAGTTCAAACACAATGTAATAGCTTATACATGCCAAAATGTTCTTCTAAGCCAACTAAGAAGAAAGTACCAAAACTTGCTATCCGGTGTGATGACTTCGATGACGGCCTAACCCCGCAAAAATAGATGAGTCCAAGCAACCTATAATGGGTGACAAGGAAACACCGAGTGAGTTTATAACTCAGTAAGTCATAAGCAATGCACTACCATCCATCAATAACATTATCACAAGAGGAAACAAAATAGAACGAGACAATTTACTCCATCCATACCGAACCATACCATAGTTCCTCCAACCTATCGATTCAGTTTCATATCAATTCATGCATTCACATTCCATATACTCATCAATAGGACATTGAAGCATTTCCATAAATCAATTTATTTTCGTTACAATCAAACGACTAAACAGCCTTTCACCCATCCTACGATAAATTTTATGTACGTGACTTCAAGTATATTTGTCACATAGGTTCAAACTTACCGAGCTCAACACCAAGTATAAGCATAGCACCTATTAGCCATGTACTCAAGACACTTACCAGATCCGCTGTCCGCGATCGACTCAATAGTGTCGCACACATAGTGTCCATAACGATTCACGAATGTTTATTGAGTCCGCACACTCAGTGCTATATAATCAACTCGCACACTTAGTGCTACGTAATCAAATCGCACACTTAGTGCTACATAGTCAAACTCGCACACTTAGTGCCGCATGGTCAATTCGCACACTTAGTGCATCATATTCATTTCGCACAGTTAGTGCAACATAGTCAAATCGCACACTTAGTGCTGTACAATTTAATCCCGCGCACTTAGCGCCAATCTCATGGTCATAAATGGTTATACCCGCACGTTTAGTACCGAGATCAACAACTCAGTACATCTTACCTCTTTTCTTTTCATTCAACAATTTCATCATCACATACGTACATGCATATATATATGTATATTTATTCATTCCATTCAGCATCAATACATAAACATTATGACCATTTGAAATAATACCAACTACATGCTTAATGACTTACTTTATGTTGGGTAAAATAATTCCGAGTCGGCTACTCGATGACCTTCGATTTCCCCTTGTTGGACGCCTCTCCTTTAGGTTCTTGAGCTTAAATAAATAAATCAACTAGTTTAATTACCTTGCTAGTTATTTATAAAAATACACATATCATCCCAACTCGACACAAGAGTCAAATTCATCACTCAAACATTCACACCAATCTATTTGAATATTTTGGCCGAAACCCTCAATTGGCTATCATAGCCTTAATATTTCAATATAAATATGTATACATCAAAGGAAATTTAAAACACTTAACCCTTATACTCAATAATGAAACCAAACCGTATACCTAATTATTAAACACATCACTTCCAAATGCATGTATTAACTAACATATATCCAATCCACATGCCAAGTTACCATGAATAAATTAAACTTATATATATATATATATATAACCTTTCATACCCTTGTATCTAATGTCATAAGAATAGCCGAATGTCCAAATTAACCAAGCTTAAAGATTTAACCTTCAACACTTTAATATTCCACAACCTATTCTTCAAGGCTTCAAATATAAAGTGATTAACATTTATACTCTTATGCGGAATTAGCTAACACTTTTAATCCATAGCCGAATGTAATTAAACCTAAACCACCATGAAAATTTTACTTATCACCTCATACCTTATTATCAAATTGAACTAATTATGCTTATAAAAATGATATCAAACCGAAAGCTTTTGATAATTAAGCCTCTAATTATTTATTCCAATTACCCAAACGAAATTTTCTCACATTTAACATTTATTTACCAACCAATTGTTGAAGACAACAAAATCTCATTTCCTCCCTTGACAACCACAACCGAAAGCTCAAATCAACCTACTTGGCCAAACATCAAACCTCCTAACAATCAAAACTTAAGCGATGGAATGATTAGAACTTGAACTAACCATCTTCTTTATACAAAATTTTCCAAGGGTTTCAAGGTACTTACCTCTTCTTAATCCTCATCCAAACCGAACATAAGCAAGAGAACTCTTTCTTCTTCCTTTGATTTTTCGGTCAAGAAGAGCAAAGAGGATGAAGCCTTTTTTTCTTCTAGTTTCGGCAAAATGGGGGAGCAAGGATGAAACAACTTTGGTTTCTCCTCCCACTCCCCTCATATTTTATTGTTCTTAACACAACATGTTGTCATAAACATTTTATAATATGTTTTACCCATCACCATTTGCCTATCCACTTTGTCATGGCCGGCCACTACTATTTCGGGAGGGGGAATTTGACATGCAAGTCCCCTTTTTCTTCCACATGCACTAATAGGTCCTCATGCATTGACCTATCACATTTTAAAATTTTCTCGTATAAGTCCTATTGACTAAATTCACATGCAATCGACTAAATCGAAGCTTGAAATTTTCACACATTCATGATTACATATTCTAGACAATAAACATCACATTCAAACCTTTCGGTGACTCGGTTTAGCGGTCCCGAAACCACTTCCCGACTAGGGTCAATTTTGGGCTGTCACAACTCTCCCTCACTTAAGAAATTTTCGTCCTCGAAAATCTTACCGGTAAATAGGTTTGGATATCGTTCTTTCATCGAGCTCTCGGGTTCCCAGGTTGCTTCCTCGATCCCGTGTTTGAGCCACAACACCTTAACCAACGGAACCCTTTTATTTCGCAACTCTTTCACTTCACGAGCTAGGATACGAATCGGTTCTTCTTCATAGCTCAAGTCAGATTGAATCGCGCCAGTTGAATCGCAGTCGATCTCGAGTAGCCATGAGGGGGAGGCTAAACAAGCCTTCTATCAAATGATGAATGATTGGTTTACTCAATATATCTGAACTAACCCGGCTACACAACATCCTCCACCCCCGAATAATCCATCTCCGATACCTATAATACCTCTGATGATTGATCCGATGAGATTTAACAAGCCTCCTGTTGATAAAATCAGAAAGCACGGGGCTGAAGAATTCGGAGCTACTAATGATGTTGATGCTGAGCGAGCTGAATTCTTGATAATACTATCCGTGTGTTTGATGAGTTATCTTGTACCCCGGATGAGTGCTTAAAATATGTCATATCCCTGCTACGAGACACCGCATATCACTAGTGGAATACACTATATCGGTGGTTCCGAAAGAGCGAGTGACCTGGGAATTCTTTCAGACTGAGTTTCGTAAGAAATATATCTATCTGCCAGAGATCCATTGATCAGAAGCGCAAGGAATTTCTCGAATTAAAATATGGTCGTATGATTGTAACAAAATATGAGCGAAAATTTGTGAGACTCAATCGATATGCCCGTGAGTGTGTTTCAACTGAAGCTATCATGTGTAAAAGATTTGAAGACGGTTTGAACAAAGACATTAAATTGTTGGTTGGTATACTTGAAATCAAAGAGTTTGTATTACTTGTTGAGAGAGCTTGCAAAGTCGAAGAGCTCGGGAAAGAGAAAAGAAAAACTAATTTTGAAGCTAGGGATTCTCGTAAAAGATCATCGGGTAAGACTTTTCACTCAACATCGAAGAAGTTCAGAGATGATTCTAGTCTATCTAAGGATACTGCAGGCTTTTCTAGATGAGATCGAGACAGACCCCCTGTGAGTTCACAAGCCACTTCGATAGCTAGTGATGGCAATGTTGAACAGAATAGAGTCGAGTGCAAGCATTGTGGTAAATGGCATTCTGGAGATTGCAGATTGCATGACCGGTCTTGTTTTAAATGTATATCGATGGATCATTTTATTCGAGATTGCCCGATGTTAGCCGAGCAAAACATTGTTCAGAACATAAGACAGAGTAATATGTCAGTGCGAGGTAGACCACCCAGGCATATAGGTAATGTAGGTGGCAGTCAGAGAGGGACAAAAGATATAGTAGTTCAATCTAAAGCTTGTACCCCTTCCAGAGCATATGCTATACGCGCTTGTGAGGACGCTTCTTCCCAAAATGTTATTACTGGTACTTTCACTCTTTATAATACTAGTGTTATTGCGTTGATTGATCCTAGTTCGACTCATTCTTATGTGTGTGAAACATTAGTATCCAGTAAGACTTTGCCTACTGAGTCTAGTGAGTTTGTGATTCGAGTATCGAACCCTTGGGCCGGTGTGTTCTGGTTGATAAAGTAAGTAAAATTTGCCCGTTGATGATTCGATATTCATGCTTTCTGGCTGATTTGATGTTGTTACATTTCGACGAGTTCAACATAATTTTGGGTATGGATTGGTTGTCTTTGCATGATGCTGTTGTTAATTGCAAAAGAAGATGTCAGAACAACGAGATTATTCGAATTGAATCTAATGATCTGAGTGGTTTACCAGCAGTAATATCTTCGATGTTAGCTCAGAAGTATGTGAGAAAAGGTTGTGAAGCTTACTTTGCTTATATGCTTGATAGTAAAGTGATTGAAAAGAAGATTGAATCCGTATCAGTTGTGTGCGAGTATCCAGACATGTTTCCTAAAGAATTGCCAGGTTAACCATCTGTCTGAGAGGTAGAGTTTGGTATTGAGTTAATACTGGGGATGACTCCAATTTCAATAGCTCTGTATCGGATGACACCTATTGAATTAAAAGAATTGAAAGCTTAGTTGCAAGAATTGACAGATAGAGGTTTCGAGCGACAGAGTTTTTCTCTTTGGGGTATACCAGTTTTATTTGTGAAAAAGAAAGACGAAACTATGAGAATGTGCATCGATTATAGGCAGCTCAATAAGGTGACTATAAAGAATAAGTATCTATTGCCACAGATTGATGACTTGTTTGATCAGCTGAAAGGGGCTAAAGTTTCTTCAAAGATAGATTTGAGGTCTAGTTACTCTCAGTTACGAGTTAACGACTCCGATGTGCCAAAAACTGCCTTCCAAATGAGATACAGACATTATGAATTTCTGGTTATGCCTTTTGGACTTACTAATGCACCTGCTATTTTTATGGATTTGATGAATCGGATCTTCAGATAGTATTTGGATTAGTTTGCGGTTGTGTTCATTGATGATATATTGATCTACTCCAGTGATGAAACCGAACATGCCGAGCATTTGAGACTTGTGTTACAGAATTTTCGAGAAAAACATTTGTATGTAAAGTTTAGTATATGTGAGTTTTGGTTAAGTGAAGTCAGTTTTCTGGGTTATGTTGTTTCAGCATCAGGTATTCGGGTGGATCCGAGTAAAATTTCAGCTATACTTGATTGGAAACCTCTGAGAAATGTTTCTGAAGTTTGAAGTTTTCTGGGATTTGCTAGTTACTATAGACGATTTGTGAAAGGGTTCTCGATGATTGCAACCCCGATGACCAAGCTTCTGTAAAAAGATTGAGTGGTCAGAAAAGTGCCAAAAAAGTTTTGATCAGTTGAAAGCCCTGTTGACTGAAGCTCCAGTGCTAGTTCAGCCAGAATCAGGAAAAGAATTTGTTATTTATAGTGATGCATCTTTAAATGGTTTGGGCTGTGTTTTAATGCAAGAAGGCAGAGTTATAGCTTATGCCTCAAGACAGTTAAAGACGCATGAAAAGAACTATCCGACATACGATTTAGAGTTGGCAGGTATTGTGTTTGCATTGAGGATATGGTGCCACTATCTGTTTGGTGAAAAATGTCATGTTTATTCCGATCATAAAAGTATTAAGTACTTGATGACTCAAAAGGATCTGAATTTGAGACAGAGTCGATGGTTAGAGTTGCTAAAAGATTACAAGCTAGTGATTGGCTATCATCCGGAAAGGCTAATGTTGTTGCTGATGCTCTAAGTAAAAAATCCTTGTTTGCTTTGTGTGCAATGAATGCACATATGGTTATGTCAGATGATGGTGCGATAATAGCCGAGTTAAAAGCAAGACTGTTATTTATTCAGCAGATTTGCGAAGCTCAAAATGTTGATAATGATTTGATAGTAAAGCATGCTCAATGTGATTCGAACGTTGATTTAGAATTTCAAGTAGATGCTGAGGGATGTTTACGGTTCAGAAACTGAATATGCATTCCGAGAAATACAGAGTTGATTCAGATGATTTTGAATGAAGCTCATAACAGTCGGCTATCTGTTCACCCGGGTAGTACGAAGATGCATAATGATCAGAAACAACACTATTGGTGGCAAGGTATGGAACGAGACATTTCTGACATTGTATCGAAATGTTTAGTTTGTCAACAAGTAAAAGCTGAGCATCAGGTACCTTCTGGATTGCTTCAGCTGATCATATACCTGAATGGAAATGGGACTGAGTCACGATGGATTTTGTATCCGGTTTACCAATGACACCGAGCAAGAAAGATGCAATCTGGGTTATTGTAGATAGATTGACTAAATTTGCACATTTTGTTCTGATTCGTACAGATTGCTCGCTCGATAAGCTGGCTGAATTGTATATTTCTCAGATCGTGAGGTTACATGGTGTGCCTATATCTATTGTTTCAGATAGAGATCTGAGGTTTACATCACGGTTTTGGAAGAAATTGCAAGATGCACTAGGTACGAAATTACATTTTAGCATTGCTTTCCATCCACAAACAGATGGTCAGTTTGAACGAATCATTCAGATACTTGAGGATATGTTGAGATGTTGCATTCTTGAGTTCGAAAGTACGTGGGAACGATATCTACCTCTGATTGAATTTGCGTATAATAATAGTTTTCAATCGAGTATTAAAATGGCATATTATGAGGCTTTATACGGTCGTAAATGTGTACACCATTGTATTGGACTGAGCTCTGTGAAAATAAGATACACGGGGTCGATTTGATCAGAGAAACCGAACAGAAAGTGAAAGTGATCCGTAAAAGTCTGAAAACAACACCAGATTGTCAGAAATCATATGAAGACTTGAAACGTAAAGATATAGAGTTTCAGATCGAGGATAGAGCGTTTTTGAAAGTCTCATAGTGGAAGAAAATACTACTATTTGGTCGTAAAGGCAAATTGAGTCTGAGATTTATTTGGCCGTATGAGGTTATAGAGCTTATCGGGCCGGTTGCTTATAAACTGTTGTTGCCACCTAAATTAGAAAAGATTCACAATGTATTTCATGTTTCAATGCTTCGTAGATATCGATCAGATCCTTCACATGTGATTAGTCCAACTAAAGTTGAGATTAAGCCCAATATTACGTACGAGGAAGAACCGATTCGTATTTTGTCTCGTGAGATTAAAGAGTTATGAAAAAATAAAATTTTGTTGGTTAAAGTACTGTGGCATAAGCACGATGTTGAGGAAGCAACTTGGGAGACAGAAGATGCAATGAGAAAACGGTATCCAAACCTATTCATCGGTAAGATTTTCGGGGACGAAAATCCCTAAGGGAGGAGAGTTGTAACAGCCTGATTTAGACCCTAGTCGGAACGGTGGTTTTGGGACCACGAATTTGAGTTAGAAAAATATTTAAATATTATTTTCCGTGTTTATTATGTGTGAATTAGTAAGTGTAAAATTTTTGTGATTCAATTTTGTCGTTTAGTTTGGTAATTTAATAAAAGGACTTAATCGTGTAAAATGAAAATTTGGTGGTTATTTATTAAAGGGCCGAATAGTTGTTGTTCTTCTAAAATGGAGGTTTTATGTTGCAAATTGACCATAAGGATTAGTCATGGACAGTAATGACCATGATTTATAATTGTTTCGTATTTTATTATAAAGGTTAATTAGTTAAAATGTATAATAACATATAATAAAAAGACAAAGCATTAAAATATATGCATGTTCATCATATTCGGCCGAAACTAAAAGAAAAAAAAAGTTTTGGTTGTGTTTTAAGTTTGGCAAATTGAAGTTCAAATTAAAGTATGGACTTTGCTCGGTTTTTGATAATTTTTACGTTTTTGAGATCGTTGCTTCGAATACTATCCAACCCATGCTACAATTTCTAATTTTGATGAGTATTTTGAGTTATGCCATTGATGAATATTTGTGTTTTGTGATGTTTGATGATAAATTAAGAAAGATATGTTTTGGATTAATATGTTTTGTATTGGAATTTTTTATGAATTTGAGTAATTAGGGCTAAATTGTAAAAATAATAAATTGAAGGACTAAAATGAAAAATAAATGAAATGTGTGTATTTGTACGTATTAGAAGAACATTCGGACTAAGTATGTTACATGGAGATTTGGTGTATTTTGTGTTTTATGCAATTAGGACTAATTTGTAAAAGTATGAAATATCAGGGGTAAAATGATAATTTGCCCATTTATGTGTTGTTGGATTAAATTGAATGAAATTGTGTTTGAATGAGATTAATTTGAAATTGTATAGGTGAAGAACAAAAGAAATTAGACTTGGATCGAGGAAAAACAAAAATAGTCGAATAGTCGATTTACATCGTTCGTTGATATCCGAGGTAAGTCTTTAAGTAATTAAACATTGTTAATTTTGAATGTAACTTAATTTAATATGCTGATTTGGAATGCATAGATTTATAGTACAATTAGCCGAATATGATTAAGCATGAAAATAATGTATTTGAGTTTAATTCGACCAAGTTATAACATTTGAAAGTCCGTATGAACTATATGGAATATCTGGAATTTTTGATATATGAATTGTTATGAGATAGCTTTATAATAGTGATATTCGAGCTTTGAGCCTAGCAAGTCTTGTGCTGGTGAATTTAATCGGGCTTTATGCCTACCAAGCTTATTGCCGGTGTATAAAAACCAGACTTTAGGTCTAGCAGGCCTTTTGCCACTGTGAGATACAGGCTTAGGCCTAGCAGGATTTACGCCGGTGAACTATTATAAGTCTATGCTTAAAATACTTTATGCTGATGTGGTAATTGAATACGTTAAACAAGCTAAAACGATCAGGTACGTGATAGTTTGTTACCTATTTGAAAATAGGGTGAAAGAATTTCTTGATATGTGATGAAAAAGGATTCATGAAGATGTTGTAGTATATGTGTTAATATGAGAGATATATTTGGCCTTATAGTTGTATATAATGTAATGTTAAACTTTGAGTGATGAATATGTCTATAAATAAATATGTATATTTGATTATATAAGACAATATGGTTTCGAAATTTTGAGAATATATTGATGATGTATACATATATATTCGGCCAAAGAGAGATTGTCTTATGAAAGTATATGTTATATATATGGAATTAAAAGCTTGAACTTAAATGTTATTATGCATTAATTGTTTAATTTGCTTAAGGCTTACTAAGCTAAGTTAGCTTACTCTGTGTGTTTTTGTTACTTTGTTTTATAGATTTTGAAGTAAGTTAGGAGCTCGGGGATTGTCAGTGAAGTCATCAACACTATCTTCAACCTTTAATACTTTTAAAAGTCTTATTTTGAACTTACAACATGTATAGGCTAATATGTATTTTGTCCGATCTTGGATATGTTTAATTTAAGCCATACGAATATGGCTTAACTTCTAAGTTTGAATTTGGTTATGTTTGGTCATGGTTTAATCCATTTTGGTAGTAATGTTAAATGCTATGAATGAATGGTATATGTGATTGGTGTTATACGTTTTGCAAATGGCTTGATAATGGTTGGTGAACTTGATTGTGGTTGATGAGTCAGTCATGGTGTATATAAATTTTCATAAGTATGGTTAGATGATTCGACTTTGGTTGGGTATAGATAAAGTATATATATATGAAATTGGTTGTTATGTTTGATATATGTGTTAATATCTGAATGAACATTCGATGATATATATATTTAAGTTTGAATATGGTAAGGGTTTATTAGGATATGTTATGTCTTGTAAAGGTCTAGTAATTTGGCTTAGCAGAGGAGCAAGATGTTGATTGTATATATGTACATGTATATGTATGAGTAATCGAATGATGCTTGTCATTATGATTCGGTTTGTAATGGAAATGTATATGCATATATTATGCTTATGTGGTTGGTAAAATAGGTACATTTAATGAAGATAAATATTGAGTTGGTATTAGGTATGTTTTGTTAGTAAACTGCATATTTAATAAGTAACAAGTATATATATATTTGGGTATGTAATTGGTAAACTTGTAGTTTAAGATTGATTGGTGGGATTTGTATGACTTAAATATTTAATGAAATATTCGTGATCATTTTTGAAGTTGATAATGCCATATATGCTAAGGGATAAAATGCCTTGTGATACTATTTAATTGGTTAAATATGTGCACATATAGAATTAAGAAATATAATGTTCAATTTTTATTTATTGGTATTCGCTTATCAATAAAGTGATGAACCTGTGATTCGTATATACAATATGTTTTACAATGTATTTTTAATATTTAATTAGTTATATGCTCTACATGTATATATGAATATGACCTGTGTTAGCATGAGAATATTCGAAACTGTACCTATGTTCAGTAATGCCTCGTGACCCTAGTCCGGCGATGGATACGGGTTAGGGGTGCTACAGGAAATAGAGCGAGTAGCAAGGGTGCAACTAGAGAACCAACTGGGAGACCTGAGGGAAGAACACCTATGAGGACTTACACCATTCACGGTAGCGAAGAGGCTTCATCCCCTCATGTGATTACGGGTATTTTTTCTCTCTATGATACGTCTGTTGTTGTTTTGATTGATCCAGGATCTACCCATTCGTATATATGTGTGAAAATGGCGTCTAGTATGCATATGCCCATCGAGTCTACAAAATTCCTGATAAAAGTTTTAAACCCTCTAGGCAAGCATGTGATAGTTGACCAAGTATGTTGGAATTGCCCTTTGATGATTAGAGGTCATTGTTTTCCAGCTAATCTCATGCTTTTTCCATTTGATGAATTTGATATAATACTTGGTATGGATTGGTTGACCATGCATGAAGTAGTGGTAGACTGTGGAAAGAAAATTATTGAATTAAAATGTGAAAGTGGTGATATCCTTCGAGTTGAATTGGATGAATCAGATAGCTTGCCTGTAGTAATTTCTTCTATGAGCTCAGAGATATATGAGAAAAGGATATGAAGCGTATCTTTCCTTTGTGCTGAATACGAAGGAGTCTGAGTTGAAAATTGATTCAGTATAGGTAGTATGTGAATATCAAGATGTATTTCCGAAAGAGTTGCCCCTGGATTGCCTCCAATTAGGAAAGTTGAGTTTGGCATCGAAATAGTTCCGGGCACTGCACCTATTTTGATCGCTCCGTATAGGATGGCTCTGACAGAGTTAAAGGAAATGAAAGTCTAGTTGTAAGAGTTGACGAACAAAGGTTTCGCGAGACCCAGTTATTCTCCGTGGGGCGCACCGGTGCTATTTGGGAAAAAGAAAGATGGTTCGATGAGATTGTGCATTGACTACAGATAGCTCAATAAGGTAACCATAAAGAACAAGTACCCTTTACCAAGAATTGATGACTTGTTAAGAATCACCTATAAGGCCGAATATACCAAATCATAAGTGCACATACTCAAGAAAACATTTCAATGGTACACGATTTATACACGATTTATACATTCACAAGTCAAATACATATACCACATACTGATATATTCTTCATTTGCATTGCACAATATTTACAACAAATATTCTTAATATTTACTTACTTTATCTTATATAAATATCAAATCAATTCTTACCTGATATTTAACGCGTTTTACAAATCCGATCATGATTTACCTTTGCCCGATGAACCATTTGGAATTGGATAGGACACTCGGATAATCACATAAATCGTACAATGCCAAAGTCCCAGACGTGGTCTTACATGTAACCACATATCGATGCCACTGTCCCAAATAGGGTCTTACTCGTAAACACATATCGGAATCATAAATTGATGCCATGGACTTACTCGCACACATATATTAGAATCCTATGTCATGACATACGTATCCTAGCTATTCCTAAGGTTCATCGGGGCTTTCAGATGCCATATCTCGGTCAAATCGAACTCAGAAGTGTAGTAGCCACATTTAATCACATTCAGCCATAGTATATTTAAATTCTAACATTTCATAACAACATATAAATATAACATTAAATTACCAATAAACACATCTATTTGCTTATAAACTTACCTCGGACGTCGTAAAACGGGACGGGGCTGCTAGTCGATAACTTTAATTTTTCCCCAATCCAAATCCAATTTCTTTGGTTCATGATCTAAACATATTCAAATTAAGCTCATTCAAAGATATTTTCATTCAATTTAGAGCAAATTACCATTTTACCCTGACATTTACAATTTTTACAATATAGTCCCTATTGCACAAAATACAAAATACACAAAATTTCCCTATACTTATGTTGGGCTGAATTTTACCCACTCTCAAACAAATCCATATATTCAATTTATTTCACATTTTAATCCCTCAAATTATTATTTTTGCAATTAAGTCCTAATTACTCAAAATCATCAAAAATTCCAATACAAAACAAGTTAATCTAAAACATATCTTCCATTTTTCAACACCAAACAACAAAAATCACAAACTATCAATAATGGCACAACTCAAAATATTCATCAAAATCATAAATCAAAGCTTGGGTTTTGTAGTACTCAAAGCAACGATCTCAAAAACGTAGAAATTATCAAAAACCGAACAAAAGCGAACCTTGATTTAGCTTGAATATTGGCTGAACCCTAGCTTGCTTTCTTTTCTTTTTATTTTGTCTTGTTTCGACAATGAAGAACAATTATAACACATATATACACTTTATTTTATGTTTTATAATATATATATGTTATATTATAATAGTTTATAATATTAGTTTACAAAAATAACCTTAGTTAATTTATATCAAAACCTTATAATATAAACCCACTACTGTCCACCTAATAATTTATGGGCCATTTACCTCTTAAAGGCTTCTACTTAAAAGCCAAGTGCAAATTAGCCCCTTTTAGAAAGAACCACCTAATTTTCACTTTATGCGATTAAGTCCTTTTATTTAATCGGACACCTAAACGACAAAATTAAATCACAAAATTTTCACAGACAACAATTCACATAGAATAAACACTGAAAATAATTTTAAAATATTTTTTTGACTCGAATTCGTGGTCTCGAAACTACCGTTTCGATTAGGGTCTAAATCAAGATGTTATAATTGAAGATATGGCGTCACTACCTGTTCGGAGAGAAATGTCATGTTTATTCTGATCACAAAATCCTGAAATACTTGATGACTCAGAAAGACCTGAATTTGAGACAACGCCGATGGTTAGAATTGCTAAAAGACTACAAGCTTGTGATTAACTATCACCCGGGAAAGGCTAATGTTGTTGTGGATGCTCTAAGCCAAAAATCACTATTTAATTTTCGTGTAATGAATGTGTATATCATTATGTTTGATGATGGTTTGATAATAGTTGAATTAAAAGCAAAACCGTTATTTGTTCAACAAATTTATAATGCTCAGAAGGTTTATAACGATTTATTAGCAAAACGAACTCAATGTGATTCAAATGCTGATTCAGAGTTTCGAGTTGATACTGATGGTTGTTTGAGATTTAGAAATCAAATTTTTTTTTTGAGAAGTCCAAAGTTGATTCAGATGATTTTGAATGAAGCTCACAATAGTCGATTATTTGTTCACCCCGGTAGTACAAAGATGTATAATGATCTAAAACAACTTTACTGGTGGCATGGTATGAAACGAGATATTTTTTACTTTGTTTCGAAATGCTTAATCTATCAACAAGTAAAAGTTGAGCATCAGATACCTTCTGGATTACTTCAGCCTATCATGATACCTAAGTGGAAATGGGACAAAGTTACTATGGATTTTGTATCTGGTTTACCGTTGACGCCAAATAAGAAAGATGCAATCTTGGTTGTTGTGGATAGATTGACTAAACCGGCTCACTTTGTTCCGATACATACAGATTACTCACTTGATAAGCTGGCTGAATTGTATGTTTCTCATATTGTGAAGTTAGATGGTGTGCCTATATCTATTATTTCGGATAGAGATATGAGGTTTACATCGTGGTTTTGGAAGAAATTGCAAGATGCACTACGTACGAAATTACATTTTAGCGCTGCTTTCCGTTCGCAAAAAATGGTCAGTTTGAGCGAATCATTCAGATACTTGAGGATATGTTGAGATGTTGCATTCTCGAGTTTGAAGCTATGGGGAACGATATCTACCTCTGATTGAATTTGCGTATAATAACAGCTTTCAATCGAGTATCAAAATGGCACCTTACGAGGCTTTGTATGGCTGTAAATGTCGTACACCATTGTATTGAACTGAGCTCAGTGAAAATAAGATACAGGGGGTCGATTTCATCAGAGAAATTGAATAGAAAGTGAAAGTGATCTGTGAAAGTCTAAAAGTAGCATTAAATCATTAGAAATCGTACGCAGACTTGAAACGTAAAGATATAGAGTTTCAAATCAGAGATAAAGTCTTTTTGAAAGTCTCACCGTGGAAGAAAATACTCAGTTTGGTCGTAAAGGCAAATTGAGTCCGAGATTTATTGGGCCGTATGAGATTATAGAACGTATCAGACCGATTGCTTACAGATTATTGTTGCCACCTGAGTTAGAAAAGATTCACAATGTATTCCATGTTTTGATCCTTCGTAGATATTGATCTGATCCTTCACATGTGTTTAGTCTGTCTGAGATTGAGATTAAGTCCAATATGACGTACGAGGAAGAACCAATTCACATTCTGGCTCGTGAGATTAAAGAGTTGCGAAATAAGAAAATTCCTTTGGTTAAAGTACTGTGGCATAAACACGGAGTTGAGGAAGCAATGTGGGAGCCAGAAGATGCAATGAGAGAACGCTAGCTGAACCTATTCATCGGTAAGATTTTCGGGAACGAAAATCCCTAAAGGGGAGAGTTGTAACAGCCCGATTTAGACCCGAATCAGAACGATGGTTTCGGGACCATGAATCCGAATTAGAAAAATATTTTAAAGTTATTTTCTGTGTTTATTGTGTGTGAATTTATATGTGCTAAATTTTTGTGTTTTAATTTTACTGTTTGGATGTCGATTTAATAAAAAGGGCTTAATCACATAAAATAAAAAGTTAATAATTAAATGTGAAAGTATCAAATTGAACTTATCTTTCTAATATGAAGTATTTATAATGCAATTAAGCCATAATTTTTAATGATGGACGGCTATGAGTTTGTTTTATAATGATTTTGTATTATTAAATAAAGGTTAGTTGTGTAATTAAATTAATAATATATGTTAAATAAAACATAAAAAAATATAATAAACACATGCACTCATCTTTTCCACCATAACTGAATGCTAAAAGAAAAAAGAAAGAATAAGCTTTGAAAGTTTCGGCCATTTGGTAGCATAATCAAGGTATGTAACTAGCTTAGTTTTTGATAATTTTTACGTTTTTGAGATCGTTGTTTCGAGTACTACAAAACCCATGCTTGAGTTTTTGATTTTGATGAATATTTTGAGTTGTGCCATTGTTGAGAGCTTGTGATTTTTATTGTTTGATGATGAAATATGAAAGATATGTTTTAGGTTGACATGTTTTGTATTGGAGTTTTTGATGAAAGATATGTTTTGTATTGGAGTTTTTGATGATTTTGAGTAATTAGGACTAAATTGCAAAAAAAATAATTTGAGGGACTTGTATGAACTTGTATGAAATATATGGACTTCTATGAGTATGGGTAAAATTTAGCCCAACATGGGTGTAATGAAATTTTGCGTATTTTGTGTTTTGAGCAATAGGAACTAAATTGTGAAAAATGTGAACCCATTTGTGTGTTTTTGGATGAATTTGATTGAGTATTTTATTTAATAAGTTTAATTTATATTAATTTAGATCATGAAAAGAGAAAATCAAATTTAGATCGGGGGAAAACTACAGTTGTTGACTAGCCGATCCGTTTTGGTTTTTCATCGTCCGAGATAAATTTATAAGCAAATAGACGTGTTTAATTGTAGTTAAATGTTAAATATATATGCTGTTATGAAATGTTAGAATTTATATTTGTTATAGCTGAATATGGAAAGGCTTGGTTACTACATTTCTGAATTCATTTCGATCGAGTTACGACGTCCGAAAGCCCCATATGAACCTTAGGAATAGTTAGGATACATATGTCATGATATAGGATTCTGATATACGTGTGCAAGTAAGACCATGGCATCGATATATGATTCTGATATATGTGTGTGAGTAAGACCCTGTCTGGGACAGTGGCATCAAAATGTGATTACATGTATGACCACGTCTGGGACGTTGGCATTGTATGATATGTGTGATTATTTGAGTGTCCTATCCAATTCCAAATGGTTCATTAGGCAAAGCTAAGTTGTGATCGGATGTATAAAATGAGCTAAATGGATAGGTATGGGTTAATTTGTTATCTACTTGAAATATGGTAAGTATATGACTTGAAACTTGTTACAAATTATGTAAAATGCAAATGTTGATTTCATGTGAATTTATTATGACTATGCATATTAGGCTAAATAAGAGGTACATGTTCATAATTTTTTATTATGATTTTTGACTTATTTTTTTGAGTATATGTATAAATGATTAAATAATGACTTCATAGTTCTGAAAGTTGAATGACATTTGGTTAATTTTGCTTATGTGAGTATTTGGCCAAGATATGGAATATGTATGAAAATGTATTAAATATGTACTAGTAATTTAAGGTTAAGCTTGTATCATTAAAACAATTCGGTTTAGTTTAAAATGAGATATTTATATCATTATGCTATTTTTTTTTCTTATGACTTACTAAGCTAAGTTAGATTACTTTGTGTATTTATATCATTAAATTCGGTTTAGTTTAAAACGAGCTCGGGGATCGTCAGTAAAGTCTTTCACACTATTGACCGTCTTTGGTATTTTATAAAATGAATTTTTAAACCTATGGCATATATAGGCTGGATTATATTTTGAGATGTTGGATTTTGGTTTATGTATAAATCTAAGCCATATGAAAATGGCTTGATTTCTATGCTTGAATTTTTGTTATGTTTGTTCATGGTTTATGTTTATTTTGGTTAAATTGCTTCATGCTATGAATGAATGGTATTTATGTGATGCTTGGTATATAATATGGTTTGGTAAGAGATAAATGTATATGGTTTATAACTACTACTATTAAGAACAAAATATTGACATATAGATGCAAGGTTGACGAATGTGTTTGATTTGTAGATTGTTTATGTAATTAGGTATTCGGCTAGGTGATAATATATGAGTGATGGATATGAATTAGTTGTGATTCGGTAATTATAATCTTTTAAGATGATGAATGGTTTGATATTTTATTTGGTTTGATGTGTAAAGAATTTTTATATTGGAAATGTTATGTAATGAAGTTATCAAGGATATTCAGACATACACATGTGAATTGATAGTTTAATTAAACAGTTAAAGGTATATAACAAATTAGTTGAGTTATCTATGTGAAATTTTGGTTGGATTTATGTTATATGGAATTTTTCTCATTTTGATTAGGTTAAAGTGCTTGTAAAACGGTTTATGCTAGTCAAGTGAATAATAAAATATATATACTGGATATGATGCATTTAAAATTTGGTCATTTGGTATGCTTGTTTGTAGTTGTATAATATTATTATATAACCATAAAGTATAATTTAATTCAAGTTGAAATGTGTATGTGAAAAGTATATGTTCGTATACATATATAGTGCATTGATGTTATTCTAGAAGATTAAATGCTATATTTAAAAGTCAATAAATTTGGTTTATGATGATTAATATTAAGTATGACTTGAATTAATAAAGTTAGTCAATATAGTACATAAATATGTGCACATAATTTATGATTGGTATGCATAGATTTGGGCGTAGTGATATGTGCATGATTGAAGTATAAATTAAAATGCTAATTTTTATTAAGTGTTCAAATATTATTAAAGGATAAATATATGTTTTGACTGATGCATGATTAAAGTAATAGTGGTATGAATTTGGAACATAGCTAGTGATAATTAAATATGATATATGATTGACATGTGACATGTTATAATATGATTCATAATGAATTTTGAAATTAATTACATGTGTTACATTTGGTTGATTTAAAAGGTTGAGCAAGTATATGCAAATAAAAAAAATTTGTATCTCGTCTGGTAATACCTCGTTACCCTATTTCAGCGATGGATACGGGTTAGGGGTGTGACACAAGAAGCTTTGGGTATGAAGTTTTATTTTAGTACAACTTTCCATCAGCAAACTGACGGATAGTCTGAGCGAGTAATTCAAGTTCTTGAAGATATGCCCCGATATTGTGTTTTAGAGTTCAAAGGCAATTCGAAAAAATATTTGCCATAGGTTGAATTCGCGTATAATAACGATTTTCAATAGAGTATAAAAATGGCACTTATGAAGCTTTATATGTTCGTAAATGCCGAACTCCATTATACTAGACCAAACTTAGCGAGAGACAGATCCACAGGGTTAATTTAGTTAGAGAAACAGAAGAGAAAGTGAAAGTAATTCGTGACTGTTTAAAAGCAGCTTCAGATCGTTAGAAATCGTACAGGAATTTAAAAAGAAAATACATTGAATTTTAGATCAGTGATAAAGTATTTTTGAAAATGTCTCCGTGGAAGAAAATCCTTTGATTTGGTCATAAAGGAAAACTGAGTCCGCATTTCATCTGGTCGTACGAGATCATCGAAAGAATAGGGCCAGTGGCATATCGACTAGCTTTACCATCAGAGTTAGAAAAGATTCATAATGTATTTCATGTGTCGATGTTACGTCATTATAGATCTGATCCATCACATGTGATATCTTTGTCAGAGATCGAAATTCAATCTGATATGACGTACAATGAAGAACCGATTAGAATTCTAGCACATGAGGTTAAAAAGTTGAGAAATCAAAGCATAGCTCTCGTGAAAGTACTTTGGAAATGACACTATGTCGAATAGGCTACGTGGGAGCCGAGAAAGCTATGAGAAAACAGTACCCTAACCTATTCACTGGTAAGATTTTCGGGGACGAAAATCCTTAAGAGGGGAAAGTTGTAACAACCCGTTTTTGGTCAAATTGGAATAGTGGTTTTGAAACCACAAATATGAGGTCAAAATATATATTATCATTATTTTAATGTTTGCAGTACGATATTATGTTGGTGTGAAAAATTCGTTAAGAAATTTTATCATTTAATTGGTTAATTTGAGAAAAAGGACTAAATCGCATAAAGTGCAAAAGTGAAGTTCTATTAGCTAAGAGCATCTAATAGCTATAGAAGCTTAGAGTAAATGTCCTTATGTTGTAATTAGACCATTATATTGGTGAGTGGACATTTATGGACATAAAACAAGTGAATTTTAATGTTTTACACTAAGGTTAATTTAGTAAATTATGAAATTAAAGTTATTTAAATAAAACAAAGCCAAAACTTGCTTCATCTTCTTGCTACTGCCAAAATTTCATGAACAAAAACACCATCTTAAGGGTTTGAAGCATTTGGTCACTTTGAATCTCAATTTTAAGTCCATTTTTGTCTCGTTTTTAATGATTTCTATGTTTTTTAGATCGTTGCAACTAGTACTAGCTAGCCCATGGACTATTTTGCAAAATTGTTAAAGATTTTGAATGATGCCATTGATGAATATATGTGTGTTTTGATGCTTGGTGCTAGATTATGAATATTTGTTATGAATTACACAAGTTTTGTAAAGTGATTTTTAGTGAAAATGCAAACTAGGAATTAAATTGAGAAATGTTGAAACTTTGTGGTTGAAATTTGAAATAAATGAAAAATATGTGCTGCTAAGGGTACAATAGTAATTCGGCTAGTATGGGTTTATTGTGAATTTCATTAAATTGTGATTTTATGAAATAAGGACTAAATTGTGAAAAATGTGAAATATAGGGGTAAAAGTGTAAATGTGTTTTAAAGTGTGTTATGGACTAAATTGAATAGAAAGATGATTAAATAAGTTAATTTTTGTTATATTTAGATCAAGATAGGAGAAATACAGACTTGGATTGGGGAAAAGATAAAGTTATCGACTAATCGACTCATTTCATCATTTACACAGTTGAGGTATGTTTGTATGTGATAAATTTCAATATAAATATATTTCATATGATTTGATATTGCATAAATTGTGAATGCGAGACTGTGAATATGAGCGATAGTAATTTGACGATGATTCGACATTCAAAATCTCGGTTGGACGTTAGGAATAGTTTAGGATGCTAGTGACATGTCATTAGGGGATACAGTGCTAGTTATATAGCACTTCGAGTGCAAGATATACCAATTTGTCTTTGGGCCATGCATATCGGCTAATTTGGCTTTGGGCCATGATACCAGTATTTCAAATAAGTTACCTTGATTCGACTATGGGCCATGGTATAGGTACTTATCGTGTGAGAACCTTGAGTATTTGCCTTCTATTCCGAATGGTTCAACGGGTATATGTAAGACTGGAATGTGTATGAGATTTGTATGAGTTGGTATAGGTATGTGCATAAACTATTTTAGCATTGAATCGAAGAAATGATGATGAAAGTATATAGGTTTGTGAACGAATATTTGAAAGGTTTGTTAGCTAATGTAAGCTACATGTTGGTGTATTAAAATTATTGAATTATATTTATGTGATTGCATTAAGTTTATTTCATACAAGCTTACCAAGTTTTATAGCTTACTTTGTTTATTTTTCTCGTGTATTATAGTGTTATCAAAGCTAGCTTTGATTCTAGAGTCGTCGAAGATCACTTCACACTATCCATCTATCACGTGGTACCTATAAACTTTGGTATTTTAAGTATATGGCTTTTGAGTCATTTTGATTATGGGTTGATAATGAGTTTGGGTTATTTGTAATGTACTGTAAATGTATATGTTTTGGTTTGTAAATTTAGCCATGAGAGTTGCCTAAATTTGATGAATTTGGTATGTTCATATATGTGCAAATATGGTTGATATTTTGAGTTCATGGATGGATATATGAATGGCTTATATTGTGAGACTTGTGGTTATTGACATAGCAAATGCTAAATGGTTAATATTAGATTTTAATTATATTAGTGAATTGGTGCAAAACGATGAATATTTGGTAAAGACTTAGTTAGTTGATTTGTATTTGTGTATTGGCATGTTTTGATGTAGTAAAATATAAGTTATAAGCATATTGGTTGTTAGTATTGGAAATGGTATGAATTAGCCTTGAGTGCGGCTAAACTAGATGTTCATTCATGCTTTGAATTGGTGCCATTTCGGTTTTGTAGGTTCATGAAAATTTGGGTGACAAATTGGCTTGGTAAATAGCCTATTTTTGTCCACACAGGTAGAGACACGGGCTTGTGTCTCAGCCGTGTGTGACATATGGCTATGTATACAGTCGTGTGTCCCCTGGTGTGGTTTTTGAAATCAAGTCAATATGCTCCACACAGCCTCACACACAGGCGTGTGACTTGGCCGTATGGAATAAGTTAGAGAGTTACACGGGGTTGGACACAGGATGGGACACAGCCCTGTGCTCCCATTTCAAATGTCCACATGGGGCGTGTTCCCCTGTTTTGAGGAAAATTTTCTAAGTTTTGTAAAAGTTTCATAAGTTATCGGTTTAGTCTTGAACCACTCCCAAAGCATGTTTAGGGCCTCATAGGCTCATTTTAGGGACAAATTGATTGAGATTGAATGATGAATGGTTGAATTGAGAAAATGTATACTAAATGAATGTTTAATTGTATAGTATGTCTGGTAATGCTTCGTAACCCTATTCTAGCACTGAATACGGATGAGGGGTGTTACAATGATAACTATGTGATGGAAGTTCAAATGGTAGTTAAACATCTTTGTTATAAATTGTCTTATGATAAGTTTGAATGTGTTGATTTGGTATATTTATTTTTATTGACATATATAACTATTGGTGATAAATGTTAAACGACATATTTGGCACTTTTGGTGTGAAATTTGATAGGTAAACAAAGTGGTAAGTAATGACATAAGTTTAGTTATAAGTTACTTGAACTTTTGGCCAAATTATGCATATGGATATACATGATTAATTGTTGTGATTGAGGTGCCTTTTGGCCACATTGTTGTTATGCTTATGTACCTTAATTGGATAGCTTGTTATAGAATCGTTTGGTGCACTTTGGAGTGCTTGATTATATATGGAAAATTGGTTGTAGTTGGATGCATGTTTGGGTGAGTCAAAATTCTTGGAAATGGCCTATTTTTTGTCCACATGGCCAGAGTCACGGACATGTGTCTCAGCCGTGTGTGACACATGACCAGACAACATGACCTTGTGTCCCTGTAGCTTACAAAGAGTTGCAAGTCATACACAGCTTGGCACACCAGCGTGTGAGGCCATTTTGAAGGGTACACGACCTAGCACACAAGTATGTGGCTTGGCCGTGTGACCCAAGTCAGAGAGTTGTACGGGCACGGACACAGGTTGGGACACGGCTGTGTGACCCCTGTACTTTGAAATTTTTCATTTTTTTTTGAAAATTTCTGTAAGTTTTCAATTTAGTCCTGACTTGTTTCTAATGTGTTTTTAGGTCCTCGAAGGCTCATATAAAGGACAATATGTATGTGATTGATTGACTTTGCTATGATTGAATTTGTGATATTAAATGTTTAAAACTTTTGATAGTTTTGAAATGTAAACTTCAGTAATGCTTCGTAACCTTATTTCGGTGAAGGATATGGATTAGGGGTGTTACACGTATAACCCCAGCTAGAGGGATCACCCAAACCTGAATGGGGAGGAAATCAATGAGGAGGTAACAACTTAAATCAAGCTAAAACTACTAATTATCAACCCCCTTACCTGTAAAAACCTCAAGATAGGGTCAACCCAAGTGACCATACTGCATGTGGTCAACGTCTAGAGAAAATCGAAGGAGAAATGCAGTCAATGAGAATGGATGTCAAGCAAGTGCAGTCTGAGTGCACCAATTCAGCTAGAAAATTGATTAAACTTGAAGTGAAATCAAAAGACAAATTGGCACAAGTATTGCAAGCAACACCGAAGATAATTCACGAAGAGAAGGTTAGGAGCACGTGGAAGCGATTGCTCTTCGATCGGGTAAAGTACTAAGTAGCCCAAAAACCAGAAATCCAGGGACAATTTAGAGAATATTGATGATCCTCACAAGGAACCCTTAGATGCTGAAGATGAGTTAGAGCCAGAGAAGGTAATCGCACCCGCAGCAGAGGCAGGAAAGGAAATAAGTAAAGATTCTGCAGGTGCAAAAATCCCATTCCCTTCGAGACTAGTGCAAAAACAAAAGTGGGATGAGGATGAATTTGTCAGTTTCCTGAACTTGTTCAAAACATTAAATGTTAACCTGCTTTTGATTGAATTAATAGAGAAAGTTCCTAAGTATGCCTAGTTTGTAAAGGAAATTATGTCTAGGCGTAACAAAATTAAGGTAGGTGAACAAGTTAGTATAAGCGCTTGCTGTAGTGCTATTATCTCAAGATGGGTTCTCCAAAAATTAAAAAACCCAGGAAGTTTTAATATTCATATAGAGATAGGGAGCATTTATTTTAATAGAGATCTATGTGGTTTAGGAGCTAGTATTAATTTAATTCCTTTATCTGTTTTTGAAAAACTCGGGTTAGCGGATCTTAAAAATATCCATATAACACTACAGTCGGTTGACAGATCTTCAGTTCATACAAGAGGTGTATCAGAGAATGTGTCAGTCAAAGTGCGCAGTTTCATTATTCCCATAGATTTGTAGTACTTGATTTTGAAGAACATCGTGAGATACCGATCTTATTAGGTAGACCTTTCCTGGCCACTTCTAGGTCCACCATTAATTTAGAGAAAAATGAATTAACTATGAAAATCAATGGTGAGACTAAAAATTTTAAATGTAGCTATCAACCAAGAGAGGAAGGTAGAAGGAAGTCAAGGGAGCAATGTAAAAATTAATTATTTCTAGCAATCCTAAGTTAAGGGACACTCTTCTTTTATGCAAGCAGAAAGAATAAACATGTTTAAGGAAAGGGACAAGCAGACACAGATGTAATGGCACGTTGGAAGATGGACTAATACTGACAGAATGAAAGAATCATCCATCAATGAACTGATGATAGTTTCGGATGAATCCGACAGTAAAACTTAAAAAAAATTTTGAACTGTTTAACTATTGTAAATTATTGTATATTTAGCTAACCACAGAGTTTAGTTGTTAACTTTTATTTGATATATGTTCATCAAGACCAATACATCCTTAAAGATTGAAATTTGAACTAACATCGAGTCGGTGTCACAACACGGCAACCCTGTGTCACGATGCATCATGTAGAATGCAAGAACTAAAGAAACCACCCCGACATCATGACATGGAGGATGGTATCCCTAAAACCCCAAACTGAAGGATGTGTTGTGATACAGAATCCTTGTGTAATGACATGATTGCAATTTTTTGCATGGTTGACCCGACCCATTCACATAGCCCGATGGTATAACCCTTCATTTACCTAATTTTAAAAACCCAAAACACTTATTTCTTAACCTAAAAACATACTTAACTCTTATTGAAACACACTTTACCCCATTTAATCTCTTAAATCTCCCAAAACCCTAAAACCCTAAAAACTAACCCTTTTCTTTTACTTCTTGATTTGTATAGAGGTATTTCTTCACTCAACCTCACGTGGTGCAATGATTAGTTCCTATCTTCACTCTTAATTTTCTATTGAAATAAAATTCTTGATTAGTTCATTAGTTAGTAACATTAGATATCATGCCACCTAAAAAAGTTAGACGAACTAATGAACCAAAATCGTCGATGGTACCAAATCCCTTTAATTTTTCAAACCCAAATATTGAAAACTATTTTATTGAACTTCAAGGAAAAACACTTGTCCAAAGAGGAGATTTGATCCATCAATGATTTGTGTAAGGAAATATGTCATTTAGTCAAATATCATAGGTGGGAACATTTTTGGACAATCCCTAAAGATTGTGTTGTGGTCCCCATTGTTTAAGCATTTTATGCGTCATTACATGACTAAGAGTCTTGGAGCACTAAAGGTCATATGTGGGAAATGATACCTGTGCGACGGAAAGTCATGCGAGTAACCCCTCGAATTATTTTTTACTTTTATAATGATTCATACTATGACAAAGATTTTATTGGCAAAACTGATCTAGAGTATTTTCGACACATAGACATGGATAGCATTATAAATATTCTAACTGAAGGAAGGGGCAAATGGAAATATCCTCAGGTACAATGTTCCTGTGTCCTTTCATGAAGCTATTATATTTCCATAGGCTAAAATGTTGATTCAATTTGTATGCACACTAATAGTACCTACTTTAAATGTTTCTAACGTTAATACCTTTAATGGAGTTTTATTATATGCTATTTTGCAGAAAAGCAGGTCTGTATCGACCAATGGATCCACCAATACATGAAGAGATGCATTAGTGGCTAGAAGGTGGGAGTTATCTTTCCCATTCTGGTAACAAATTTATGCAAAAAAGTGGGCGTACCTATGACATCCACTGAGCAGTCACTGAAACATTCCCAAAGTATTATCGAGGATACTTTGTTCCAACAATACATTGAATTGTTAGCCAAACAAATAAAATTTTGGAACAAGCAACAACTACTCCAAATTCGTCACAAAGGGTTGGCGTGAGCTCAATAGGAAGTTGGTAAAAGTAGTCATCCAAAGTTAGATTGGATGATTTAGTGGATGCAAGAGTGGGGACCACTAATTGAAGAAATTTCCAGGAAAAACAACATTCGAGTCCCCAATTATACACCTAACATGTTTGGGCCAACAAATCAGGATCAGGAAGAAGAGGTACATGAAAGCAAAGAGGAAGGAGAGGATAAGGAGGACAACAAAAGTGATGAGATGGATTTTGACAAACAAGATTGAACAACTTTTAATTTTAAAAACTTGTATTAATTTTTGGATAATTGATTTAAACTTTGTAGGAGTAGGACTACTAATAGATTTTAGTTATATTGCATTTTATTTAAGTTTTCTACTTAGGAACCCAACACGAAGGAGACACAAACAATTCAAGCTTTACACAATCCAAGGAGGAAGCACCCACCATTTGCAGTTGGAGGGACCACGGTCAATTGGGTAACTTCTTTCCTTATCTCTTTAGGGCCCCTACACATTGCGGACAATATGTCAGCTAAAGTGTGGTGGGTAACACAGAAAACTTGTTAGTTTGTTTTCAATTTCTAGATTTTTCTTGTCTTTGGTGTGCTTGAGCTTGTAGAAATATAAGTGATTGGTTTAGAGCATGTACCATAAGTTTCTTGTGTTTGCAAATAAATTTGGAATGATGACAGGTGATTTTAAATTATTATTATATTATTAGACTACTAAGTTCTATATGTTACACTGTAAATAGGCATTAAGCAATCAATTGTACCAAATGATATAGAAAATACAACGAAATGGGCAGGCTAGTATGAATGATAAAGGGTTGAATGTAAGTTTTTTTCGTGGATTAAATTTCTTCATATTGAGATATTAAGGGATGGCCTAAGGCATTATTTGGAACACATCCAGAGCCAAAAAGTTGACCTATTCATGTTCACCTTTAGTAGTAATTTTTGTGAGCCTATTGACACTTCTTAATGAACCTCATTGCAAACCCAAGCCAAAAAACAATAATTTGTATTTGCCCTTTTTCTTTGGTCCTACACTGCACGACTGTAGACGTCTAGACATATGTATTGAGGGTTAAGTATACACATCACGGTGGAGTTTGTAAAAAATAGAGTGAAATAAGAAAGATTAGTGTGATATGGGAACTATAGGTTAGCCTGAAAGAGCAAAACAAAAGAAAAAGTAATACGAGTAGAAAACGTTCTTGAAAAAAAAGTAATCTTGAGTGAGATGAGCTGAAAAATAAAGTGACGAAGTCACAAAAGTAAGAGAAATTGGTTCATTAGTGCACAGAAACTCATAGGCTAGTCGTAGTTATTATTTCATGCTATGATTTCCTATATATGTAGAGACAATGAAGGTGAGGGAAGGTGAAATAAGGTGGTGAGTGGGTAAGGCTCACTAAGGGGGAAAGAATAGGAATCGATACGATGTGCTAAACTATTTTTGTGTTTATAACCTTTTTGATGCTTACTATCTTTCAATTCCATGCTTGTCCTAAGCCTTAGAAAGTTATAAAGCCAAAAAATCCTATGTGACCTAAATATCATTATACACGAGTGGACATCATACTAAACATACACATAAAAGACTATTTGTATTCTGCTCAGATAACCAAAGTACTTGTATAATTTATTGATGGATTCCTATAGATGAGGCTCTTAATACTTGTACACTTTGTAACATCTTGAACTTACATGTTTGTGGTCAAAAGTGGTAAATGAAGTATTAATCATGTTAAAGTTATGAGTGAATGTAAATTGCCTAAGTCATGTGCTCCGAAGTTAATATTTGTATCATATTTGCTCAAGGATCGTCATTTTTATTTTTTACTTTTGTTCATGTTGCTTGAGGACAAGCAATGGCTAAAGTGTGGGGGAGTTTCATCTGTTGTAATTTTATGTAGCAGATTAAACTAATTATTGCAGTTTAGGAGCTTCAAAATAAGCATTTTTAGTATGTTTGAATTGTGTTTTCTTAATTTTTTAATTAGTGAATAAAATGTGCAAATTAAGTCTTTTATTGACCTTAAATGCTAAATGAGGCCTAAGGGTGAGCTAACACACTTTGTGAGTGTGTAGGAGACTTTTAGAAGGCGTACTAAACTAATATTTGTCACTAGATCGAAACACAGGATGATCGATGTCGCAACATAGGGAGTAGAATGTAGAAATCTTAAGACTGTCTGAAATGTCACGACACAGCCTGAGAGTGTTGCGACATACCCCTGAAGATATTCTAAGACGATGTAACAGCTCGATTTTTAGTTAAATCAGAACAATGATTTTTGGACCACAAATTCAAGGTTAAAAAATTATTTTAATATTATTTTTTATGTTTACAGCATGTGATTATATATGTGTGGAAGTTTCGTGAAATAATTTTAGTGTTTGGGTGCTTAATTTGAGAAAAAGGACCTAATCGCATAAAATGCAAAAGTTGAATTCTATTTGTTAAAAGTGCCTAATTGCTATGGCTTATTAAATGAAAGGTCCTTATGTTGTAATTAGACCATTGATAGTGGAGATGGACATAAATGGCCTTTTAATTGATGATTAAATGGTTTATTAATCAAGGGTAAAATGGTAAGCAAAGTATTAAGTGAACATAAATAAAAGAAGAAGAATTTAAAGCTTATATTCTCATAATTGAAGAAAGAAATAGGGTTTTGCATGCTTAAACCATTCGAAACTTGTGTGGCTTAATTGAGGTATGTTTCGAGCTCGATTTTTGATGATTTTTACATTTTTGTGATCGTTGCTTTAAGTACTAGCTAGCCCGTACCTTAATTTCTGAAATTGTTAGTGATTTTAAAAAATGCCATTGATGAATCCAAGAGTTTTATGATGTTTGAGGATGAATTATGCAAGCTTGGTGTTTAGTATACATGTTTTGTAAAGTGATTTTTGACAAAAATGTCAATTAAGGATTAAATTTAGAAAAGTGTAAATTGAGGGGTTAAATTTTCAAATAAATGAAAAATATGGGCCGCTAGGGACTTGTATAGAATTCGGCTAAGCATGGGTCATATTGAATTTTATGAATTTTGTGTATTTATGAAATAGGGATTAAATTGAATAAATGTGAAACTTTAGGGGCTAAAGTGCAGGAATGCCCAAATATGTGTTTGTGGATGTAATTGAATGAGTTGATGAATAAAAGAGTTAATTTTGAATTTATATAGATCGAGAAAGAAAGAAATCGGATTTAGATCGGGGAAAATCGAAGGTTATCGAGTAATCGATTTGATTCGTCAATTACGAGTACGAGGTAAGTTCAAATGTATAATTTCATTTATAAACGAATGATATATGCTTTGACTTTTCATAAAATGTGTTTATGACATTGCAGATAATGTTTAAATTGTGAATATGACTATACAGAAATGTTCAACAATGAAATCGACAAGTGAAACTTCCCGGTTGAATCTTAAGTACAGTTATGATGATAATGAAATGTCATTAAGTTAATGCATTGGCTTCGGGCCATGATATCGGCACTTCGAGTGCGAATAATACCTTGATTTGGCTACGGGCCATTGTATAGGTACTCCAGGATAAGGTACCTTGATTTGACTACGAGCCATGGTATAGGTATTTATCAATTGTGATTCTTAAGTATATGATTTATATGCCTAATGGTTCAACGGATAAATTATTGCCATGGTTGAGAGAGAGGTATACGACGTAATACGGTTATGTATAGAACCTATTCGAGTACTACATTGAGAAAGTTTAATGAAATGGTATTTAATCATGTTTGAGACATGAATAAGGTTTGTGTTAATGTAAAGTTGATTTGGTAATGTGCAAATGGTTGAATTATATTATTTGATTAATCAAATTGCTTAACCATGAACTTACTAAGCTATAAATCTTATTGTGTGTTATTTGTCTATGTTTTTTTTAGATAGTCAAAGCTAGCTTGGACTCGGGGTTCGTCAGGAGCATCGTCACATTATCGATCATTTTGTTGGTACTTTGAAAGATTTGTATATATGGTATATGGCATGTATAGGCTAGTGTCATTTTGGTATGTTTTGTGCTATGATGTTAGCCATGTGATTTGGCTTGTTAATGTTGTAACTGTTTGTATGTTCTTAAGTTGTGTGCTTGATAAGTGATATATGTGATGCATATATTCCCATATATGTTGGCTTGTTTTGGTATGTTTGCCATAGTTGTGGATATAGTTAAATGGATATTGATTTGGTTAATTAGCAATATTTGAGGAATGGTAAATTTTGATGGATTTGATATATTTGTATATGGAAATTTAGTAGTTGAATTGGTTGATGATATATAGTTTGATATGTGATTAATTTGGCATGTTTTTAGTTTCTTAAAAATGTATTGAAATGATGCAATTTTGGTTGATTTGTTTGCTTGTGGAAAAGGTGGCAATATAGCTTATAAATGGTCTATTCTAGGCCTATTTCTAGTAGCCAAGGGGGAGAGTAATGGGCCATAGCTGTTGATGTGGAAAGTAATGCACCATAGCTGTTGATGTTGAAAGTAATGCGCCTACTCCTACTCAAGGGGTAGGGCCAGCCAATTTTAAGCCTATTTCTAGTAGCCAGGGGGGAGAAGTTGAGCAAGCCTTCTTCCAAATGATGAGTGAGTGGCTCACAGAGTTCGTGTGAACAAATCCGGCTGCTCAACAACCTCCACCCCACCTGTTCCTCAACAAGTTCCCGTTGTGCCTCAAGTGTTAGATCAATTCGATTAAGTAAGCCACCAGTGGATAAGATACGTAAACACCGGGCCAAAAATTTTTGGGCTACAGATGATGATGATGGTGAGAGGGTTGAGTTCTGGCTCGAGAATACAATCAGAGTGTTTGATGAATTATCCTGTACTCCTAATGAATGCATTAAATGTGTTGTATCCTTACTGAGACATAATGCATATCATTGGTGGAAAACATTGATATCAGTAGTTTTGATGGAACGTGTCACCTGAGAGTTCATTCAATCTGAGTTTTGAAAGAAGTATATAAGCCAGAGATTTCTCGATTAGAAACATAAAGAGTTTCTGGAATTGAAACAGGGCCGAATGACTATTACTGAGTACGAAAGAGAATTTGTACGATTAAGCAAGTATGCCGTGGAATATGTTTCCACCGAAGAGATTATGTGTAAATGATTCATTGATGGACTGAAAGAGGATATAAAGTTATTAGTTGGGATTCTAGAAATTAAAGAATTTTTTGTTTTAGTTGAAAGGGCTTGTAAAGCTGAAGATCTTAGCAAAGAAAAGAGTAAAGCAGATTATGAGGCTAGAGACACCAGAAAGGGATTGATAAATAAGCCATATCAGTCTTTATCAAAAAAATCTAGAGATTCGTATAATAGCCCAAATGCTTTGATTGGATATCTGAACAAGGATCGTGCTAAACAACACTCTGGTTCAAAGCTCAAGCTACATCAGTAGCTAGTGTTGGCAGTGTAAGAGACAACAAACCCGAATGTCAGCAGTGTGGGCTATGACATTTTGGAGAATGCTGGAGCAAAATAAATAAATCCTATTAAAATGTAAATTTTTGGATCATTTTATGTGACTATCCAGAGTTGATGAAAAAAGAGGATGTTTAGAACACAAGGCTGAGTAACACTGTAAACAGAGGTAGACCACCTAGAAACACGGGAAATGTGAGTGGTAGTTAGAAAGTCGCTAAAGACTCTAGTGGGAGGTCCGAGGCGAGAGCACCTGCTAGAGCCTACGCTGTTCGTGCTCGCGAAGAAGCGTCATCTCCAGATGTTATCACTGGTACTTCTACTCTCTATGATACTAAAGTTATTGCATTGATAGATCCGGGATCAACCCAATCATATGTATATGTGAATTTAGTATCCAGTAAGACTTTGCCTGTAGAGTCTACTGAATTTGTAATTAAAGTACCAAACCCCTCAGGAATGTGTGTTTTGGTTGATAATGTGTGCAATAATTGTCCATTGATGATTCGGGATAATTACTTTCCGATTGATTTGATGTTGTTACCATTTGATGAGTTTGCTATAATCCTAGGTATGGATTGGCTAATGTTGCATGATGTTGTTGTGAATTGTAAAAGAAAGACGATAGATTTGAGGTAATAAGATTATCCGAATTGAATCAGATGATTTAAATGGCTTACTAGCGGTGATTTTATTGATGTTGGCTCGAAAATATGTGAGAAAGGGTTGTGAAGCCTATTTTGCATATGTGCTTGATACAAAAGTGACTGAAAAGAAGATTGAATCAGTGCCAATTTTGTGTGAGTATCCAGATGTGTTTCTTGAAGAGTTATCGAGTTTACCACCAATACGAGAGGTTGAATTTGGTATTAAGTTAATGCTAGGTAAGACACCGGTATCGATAGCTCTATATAAAATGGCACCAAAAGTGTTAAAATAATTAAAATCTCAGTTACAATAGTTGACAGATAGAGGATTTACAAGACCGAGTTTCTCGACTTGGGGTGCTCCTGTGTTGTTTGTGAAAAAGAAAGATGGCACGATGAGAATGTGTATAGACTACCGACAGCTTAACTAAGTGATGATCAAGAATAAATATCCTCTGCCCAGAATAGATGATTTGTTTGATTAGTTAAAAGGGGCTACAATGTTTTCAAAGATAGATTTGAGATCGGACTATTATCAGTTACGGGTTAAAGACTCAGATATACCGAAGACTGCATTTAGAACAAGGTATGGTCACTATGAATTTTTAGTAATGCCTTTCAGATTAACGAATGCACCTGCTATCTTTATGGACTTAATGATCTGGATTTTCAGACCGTACCTAGATCGATTTGTAGTTATGTTCATTGATGACATATTGATATATTCAAGAGATGAAGCTGAGCATGCCGAACATTTGAGAGTTGTATTGTAAACTCTGCGTGATAAGCAGTTATTTGCAAAGTTCAGCAAATGTGAATTCTGGTTGCGTGAAGTTGGTTTTCTGTGGCATGTTGTATCAGCATTGGGTATTCGAGTTGATCCAAGCAAGATTTCTGCAACAATAAATTGGAGGCATCTGAGAAATGTGTCTGGCTAGCCGGCTATTATAGACGATTTGTGAAAGGCTTTTCGATGATTGCAACTCCATTGACGAGATAGCTTTAAAAAGATGTAAAGTTTTAATGGTCTGAAAAATCTCAGTAAAGTTTTGATCAGTTGAAAACTCTTTTGACTGAAGCTTTAGTGTTAGTACAACCAGAATCGGGTAACGAATTCATGACCTATAGTGATGAATCCTTGAATGGTTTGGGCTATGTTTTGATGCAAGAAGGCAAAGTCATAGCTTATGCCTCGAGATAGTTAAAGCCGCATGAAAAGAATTACCCGAGGCACGATCTAGGGTTAGCAGCCATTCTGTTTGTGTTAAAGATTTGGCGCCATTATATGTTTGGTGAGAAATGTCATGTTTATTTAGACGACAAGAGTTTAAAATATCTGATGACTAAGAAAGTTTTGAATTCGTGATAGAGGGGACGGCTAGAATTGCTAAAAGATTACAAGCTAGTGATTGACTACCATCTGGGAAAAGCAAATGTTACAGCTGATGCATTAAGCCAGAAATCTTTGTTTGCTTTACGTGCAATGAATACTTAGTTGACTCTATTGGATGACGGACTGATTGTAGCTGAGTTGAAAATGAGACCATTATTTTTACAGCAAATTTGTGAAGCTTAGAAAGTTGATAAAGAAATGTTAGCAAAGCCAGCTCAATGCAATTTAGAGTTTCAAGTTGATTCAGATGATTGTTTAAGATTCAGAGGCCGAATATGTGTTTTAAAAAACTGAAAGTTGATTCATATGGTTTTGAACGAAGCACATAGTTGTTGTTTATTTGTTTATCCTGGAAGTACGAAAATGTATAACGATTTGAAATAGCTCTATTGGTGGCATGGTATGAAACGTGACATTTCAGAGTTTGCTTCTAAATGTTTAATTTGTCAGCAAGTTAAAGCTGAGCATCAAGTACCGTCTGGTTTATTGCAGCCGGTTATGATTCCCGAGTGGAAATGGGATAAAGTGACTATGGATTTTATGTTGGGATTGCCCCTATATCTGAGTAAGAAACATATGATCTGGGTTATAGATAATAGATTGACAAAATTGGCTCATTTTATTCTAGTACAAACAGACTATTCGCTTGAAACATTAGCTGAGTTGTATATCTTTGAGGTTGTAAGATTACACAGAGCACCTATTTCTATTTTTTCAGATAGAGATACGAGGTTCACATCGAGGTTTTAGAAGAAACTACAAGATGCACTGGGTACAAAGTTACATTTTAGTACCGTATTTATCCCGCAAACGGATGGTCAATCCGAGCGAGTTATACAGATATTCGAGGATATGTTGCGATGTTGCATTCTTGAGTTTGAAGGTACGTGGGAAAAGTATTTTTCGTTAATTGAATTTGCATATAATAACAGTTTTCAATCGAGCATTAAATTGGCACCTTACTAAGCTTTATACGGTCGAAAGTGTCTAACACCTTTGTATTTGACTAAACTTAGTGAGAATAAGATTTTATGGGGTTGATCTGATTAGAGAAACAGAAGAAAAAGTGAAAGTAATACGTGATAGTCTGAAAGCAGCGTCAGATCGACAGAAATCTTATGCAGACTTGAAACGAAAATATATTGAGTTTCAGATTGGGGATAGAGTTTTTTTGAAAGTGTCACCGTGGAATAAAATACTTCGATTTGGTTGTAAAGGCAAATTGAGTCCGAGATTCATTGGGCCATATGAAATTCTCGAGCGAGTTGGACCAGCGACTTATCAGCAAGCATTGTCGTCTGAATTAGAAAAGATTCATAATGTGTTTCATGTATCAATGCTTCAACGATACAGATCTGATCCTTTGCATGTTATTTCCCTGACCGAAGTTGAGATTCAGTCAGACTTATCGTATACTGAAGAACCCATTTGAATTCTAGCTCATGAGATCAAAGAATTGAGAAATAAAAGAATAGCGTTAATAAAATCATTATGGCATCGACACGGAGTTGAAGAAGCTACGTGGGAACCCGAGGATGCCATGAGAAAGCAATATCCAAACCTATTCACTGGTGAGATATTTGGGGACGAAAATCCCTAAGGGGAGAGTTGTAACATTTTGGTTTTTAACTAAATCAGAGCATTGGTTTCTAGAAAAAAATCCGAGGTCAAAAAATTATTTTAATATTATTTTTGATGTTTACAACATGTGATTATATATGTGTGAAAGTTTTGTGAAATAATTTTAGTGTTTGAGTGCTTAATTTGAGAAAAGGACCTAATCGAGCAAAATGCAAAAGTTGCATTCTATTTGTTAAAAGTGCCTAATTACTATGGCTTATTAAATGAAAGGTCCTTATGTTGTAATTAGACCATTGATAGTGGAGATGGACATAAATGGCCTTTTAATTGATGATTAACTGGTTTATTAATCAAGGGTAAAATGGTAAGCAAAGTATTAAGTGAACATAAATAAAAGAAGAAAAATTTACAGCTTATATTCTCATAATTGAAGAAAGAAATAGGGTTTTGAATGCTTAAACCATTTGGCACTTGTGTGGCTTAATTGAGGTATGTTTCGAGCTCGGTTATTGATGACTTCTACGATTTTGTGATCGTTGCTTTGAGTACTAGCTAGCCCGTACCTTAATTTCTGAAATTGTTAGTGATTTTGAAAAATTCCATTGATGAATCCATGAGTTTTTATGATGTTTGAGGATGAATTATGCAAGCTTGGTGTTTAATATACTTGTTTTGGAAAGTGATTTTTAACAAAAATGTCAAATAGGGGTTAAATTTAGAAAAGTGTAAATTAAGGGGTTAAATTGTTAAATAAATGAAAAATATGGGCTGCTGGGACTTATAGAGAATTCAGTTAAGCATGGGCCATATTGAGTTTTGTAAATTTTGTGTATTTATGAAATAGGGATTAAATTGAATAAATGTGAAACTTTAGGGGCTAAAGTGCAAGAATACGCAAATATGTGTTTGTGGATGTAATTGAATGAGTTGGTGAATAAAAGAGTTAATTTTGAATTGATATATATCGAGAAAGACAGGAATCAAATTTAGATCAGGGAAAATTGAAGGTTATCGAGTAATCGATTTGATTCGTCAATTACGAGTATGAGGTAAGTTCATATGTTTAATTTCATTTATAAACGAATGTTATATGCTTTAACATTTCATAAAATGTGTTTATGACATTGCGGATAATGTTTAAATAGTGAATATGACTATACAAAATTGTTCGACAATGAAATCGACAAGTGAAACTTCCCGCTTGAATCTTAACTACAGTTATGATGATAATGAAATGTCATTAAGTTAATGCATTGGCTTCGGGACATGATATCGGCAGTTCGGGTGCGAATAATACCTTGATTTGGTTACGGGGCACGATATAGGTATTTTGGGAGGAGCTACCTTGATTTGGCTACGGGCCATGGTATAGGTACTTATCGATTATGATTCTTAAGTATCCGATTTATATCCCTAATGGTTCAACAGATAAATGATCTCCAACCCCAAGCTAACCTGACAACACTAAAGAAATGGAAAGGAGGGAGTAAGCTTTATAGCTTAGTAAGTCCATATGAAAATAATAAGCAATTTAATCAACATGTTTCCCAAGGTAATACAATCACAATTTCACTTTTAGTTATGTTCAAGTCAAGCTATTTACTCGAGTCATAGTCACTAAATTACTTATAAATTGAGCTACGGAACTCCAAATCATGATCAGCTAATTTTCCCTAAAACTAGACTCACATATATTCTTATCATAAAATTTTCAGAATTTTTGACCTAGCCAATAAGTAAAGTTTATTCTTCAAAGTTACCCCTGTTTTGCTGTTTGATAGCTTCGACCTTTCTTTACCAAAATTCTTTTATCTCTTAGTACAGGATTCAGATGATGTTACATCTGTTTCTCTTGAAAATAGATTCATTAAAAATTTAGTCTTATAAATTCCAACCTATAATTATTTTTGTACAATTTTTAGTGATTTTCCAAAGTTAAGACAGGGGAGCCCAAAATCACTCTGACTTTGTCTCACAAAAATCAAATATCTCATCATATATAATTTTTTTTTGCTTACACCATTTCCTCTATTGAAATTAGACTCAATAAAATTTAATTTCATATTTTATTCAGTCTCTATTCCATTTTCCACAATTTTTGGTGGATTTTCAAATTCGGACTACTGCTGCTATCCAAAACTGTTTTAGTGCAATATAATGATAACTTTCATAAGTTCATTTTTCAACTAACCATGAACGCACCATCTCATGGATTCTGTAACAGCCTGACTTAGGCCCTAATCGGAACGGTGGCTTCAAGACCATGAATCTGAGTTAGAAATGTAACACCTCTTACCTGTATCCGTCGCCGGAACAGGGTACGAGGTATTAACAAATCATATTACATACTATTTAATAAAACCGAGACAAAAATATGGCGTGCAATTAGATCATGAATCGTTATAACATATGCCTTTAACAATACTAGCCAATTTCAAAGGCTTCGTACAAAATAATCAGTCAAATACTATAATTAATATTTAAAACCTAGACAATTATGACACGTAACAAAATAACTAAGTCTACTATACATGCCATAATTCAAAATGTTCAGTTCAAATACCCAAAAGTATTGATAGTGTAGGCATATCTTCAACGATCCTTGACTCCTGTGCAAGCTGGACGACACTATAAGACAAAAGAGAGAAAAGAAAGTAAGCTTATAGCTTAGTAAGCAAGTATATAAATAATGAATAAAGAATTTAATATGTTTACACAATAACTCAAGTGTATCTACTTTTTAATTTTACTATTTACTCTACTTTGGTCAAGCTGTCTCTCCTGCGTCATATTCACTAAATAAATCATATCTCGAGTTAAAAACTCAAAATTCAAATCCGTAAAGTTTTCATGAAACTAGACTCATATTAATTCTTATTAAAATTTTTCTAAAATTTTTGGTCCAGCCAATTAATACAGTTTATTAGTTGAAGTTTCCCCTGTTATACAGCTCGACTGATCTGACCTTTGCTCACTATGAATTGAATTTCTCCCAAAACACAATTCAAATAGCCATGAAATATATGTCATTTAAAACTAGACTCAATAATGAATCTAGACATATAAACTATATTTCTTAATTTGTTTTGTACAATTTTTACTAATTTTTCAAAGTTAGAACAGGGAATAGACTCATTAAGCTTTAATTTCATATCTCATTCAGCCTCTAATTAAATTCCTACTATTTTTGGTGATTTTTTAAATTCACGTCACTGTGACTGTCCAAAATAGTATTATTGCTAATTCACTCTTTCACACTTTCTTTGTATTAATCTCATTTTAGCATGCATATCACAATTCATTTTCACCACATTTCATACATCACAAGTATAGGTCCATGATTACAATGTCACCTTAAAACCATCCCGTTGAACAATTCGGATCAATCCTCGTTACTTGATGGTTTCAGCACACAACCCCCACCATCATATTTCATATTATTCGGCTCTCTTGTACACATGGTGAACATTTAGTACCACCCATGTGACCTAGTCAATTTATCTCGTAGCTCTCTTGTCTACATGGTGTCCTTCACTTGGAATCACACATGTGACCTAGCTACATTTATCTCTCCCGTAGCTCTCTTGTCTACATGGGATACATCCCGTATCACACATGTGACCTAGCAACTACATAGTATCTCGTAGCTCTCTTGTATACATGATGTGCATTCAGCACCATACATGTGACCTAGCTACGCTCCATTTATATTATTCAATCTTTCCGAATGTTCAACCGGGATTTTTCTCTCTTTTACTTATTTCCCTTCTTCCAATAGTCGATTTATGCTTCAAAATCAGCTAAAATATATATAATAGGCTGAAATATAAAAATGTAAATGAAGTTAATGTATTATTTACATACAAACTTACCTCGGTGCAAAATATGGAAATTTTGCAATTTAGTCCAAAACCTTTTCCTTCCCCCGTTTGAGGTCGATTCCATGCCTTTCTTGATCTATAACAACACATTTAGCTCATTTAATACTCATAATTTTTACTTCAATCCAAAAATTACATTATGGAAAAATTACATTTTTGCCCCCTAACTTTTACAAAATTATGATTTTACCCCTAGGCTCATAAATTTAATTTCAGCCCTTATTCTTATGTTTTATGACATGCTGATCATTTTTCTCTTCTATGACAACATCAAATTCTCACTCTAACATGCACTTATGAGCATTAGGTATTTTTACCAATTATACCGTTTTGCTCGTTTTCGCTAAAAATCGCTTAGAAAAGATCGTTCTCCTAACCTCAAACATTCATATTCTACCATAAAACATCAAAATACATGCATATCATTCATGGGTAAATTTTTAAACATAAACCCTAACTCGAAATAATGGTAGAAATAGGTAAACCGAGCTACGAGGATTTCAAAAATGTAAAGAACATTAAAAACGGGGCTTGAATGCACTTACTATTGAGCTTGAAAGCTTGAAACAAACCCTAGCTATGGAGAACATGCAAGTTTCAGAGCTAAATGAAGATGAACACATTTTTGTGTTATTTTTCCCATTTTATTTCATTTATTATGCAAATGACCAAAATGCCCTTACTACTAAACCTTCTAAAAATTCCATCCATGTCCAAATTTTTGTCCATATAAAGTATAATGGTCTAATTTCCATTTAAGGACCTCTACGTAAAACCCCCATTTCAATCAAGTACTTTATGAACTAGAACACACACATTTTCACCTATTTCAATTTAGTCCTAAACGTCAAGTTAAACACCCAATTGATAAAATTTCGCAACGAAATTTTCACACGATTATGCAATCATAATATAAACACTAAAAATTAATCAAAATAATTTTAATTTTTTTCAACCTCGAATTTGTGGTTTCAAAACCACTGTTCCGTTTTGGCCCTAAATCGGGCTGTTACAAGAAAAATATTTAAAAATTATTTTTTGTGTTTATTATGTGTGAATTTATGTATGTGAAATTTTCGTGCTTTAATTTTTTCATTTGAGTGCTCGATTAAATAAAAGGACTTAATCATGTAAAATGAAATTTTGATGGTTAATTGTAAAAGGGCCAAATTGTTGTTGTCTTTTTAAATTGAGGTATTTATATTGCAATTTAACCATATGGATTAGTCACATATGGTAATGTCCATGATTTATAATGGTTTTATATTTTATAATAAAGGTTAAATAGGTAAATTAAATAATATGTTACTATATGTTATAATATAACATAATTAAAATAACTTTGTTCATACTTTTCTTGTGACCGAATAATAAAAAGAAAGAAAATAATAAAAGCTTAGGGTATTCGGTCATTCTCATGCTTGATTCAAGGTGAGTTCTAGCTCGGTTTTTGATAATTTTTAGGTTTTTGATATCGTTGTTATGTTATCTACAAAGCCTATGCTTGAATTTTTTATTTTGATGAATGTTTTGAGTTATTCCATTGATGAATATTTGAGCTATGTGATGTTAGTTGATGAAATATGAAAGATATGTTTTGGATTAACATGTTTTGTATTGGAATTTTTGATGATTTTGAGTAATTAGGACAAAATTGCAAAAAATAATAATTTGGGGGACTAAAATATGAAATAAATGAAATATTTGGACTTATATGAACATAAGGAAGATTCCGCCTAAGCATGGTATATGCAAATTTTGCATGTTTTGTGTTTTGTGCAATTTGGACTAAATTGTAAAAAGTGCAAAATGTCAGGGGTAAAATAGTAATTTTCCATGTTTTTTGGACTAAATTGAGTGAAAATATGTTTGAATGAGTTTAATTTGAATATGTTTAGATCAAAAACTAAAGAAATCAGATTTGGATCGAGGGAAAACTAAAATTATCGACTAGTCGTCCCGTTTTGATTTTCATCGTCCGAGGTCAGTTTATAAGCAAATACTTGTTAATTTTGAATAAATATGACATTTATATGCTGAAATGAACTATATGAACTTATATATATGTTGGCCAAATGCAAATAAGCTTGGGAATTATGTTTACAAAATTGTCTCGATCAAGTTAAGACGTTCGAAAGCCCGTATGAACCTTAGGAATAGCTAGGATACATATGTCATGACACAGTATTCCTGATATGTGTTCTCGTGTAAGACCACATCTGGGACGTTAGCATTGATATGTGGTTATGAGTAAGACCATGTCTGGGACATCGGCATCATATTTGATTCGTGTAAGACCCTGTCTGGGACAATGGCATCAATATGAAATAGCATGTAAAAACATGTCTAGGACATTGGCATTGTATGGTATATATGATTATCTGAGTATCCTATTCAATTCTGAATGGTTCAACGGGCAATGGTAAGTTATGAATGAAGGTGTAAATCGAGCATAAAATGATCAGGTATGAGTTAGTTGATTACCAATTTGAAAATAAGGTAAGTTGGCCATTTGATATGTGATGCAAATTATATAAGTTATTATTGTGAACATATGTGCTCTTGCAAAGTATATTTGGCTATAGGTTATGTATATGTATGTGATGTCATATTTTGGTTCATAAGTACATGTATACGTGTGTGAACACATTCGGTTATATAATGATGTTATGTCTTTGAAATTTAATAATACTTTGAATGTGTATATATATACAATCGGTTAAGATAAGATTATTTATGAAAGCATATGTTAAATATGAAATGTTAAGATTGATATTATATGTAACTATGATAGTATAACTTGGTTTGGTTAAAATAAGTTGATAATGTTATTGTGTTGTTATTTGCTTATGACTTACTAAGCTTAAATAGCTTACTGTATGTTATGTTTATCTCTGTTTTATAGATTTTGATATCTAGTTACAAGCTCGGGGATCGTCAACAAAGTCTATCACACTATCGACTATCTTCGGTATTTTATAACCTGAATTTTTGAAACTATGGCATGTATAGGCTAGATTATATTTTGAAATGTTTGATTTTGGTTAATGTAATCATGAGCCATGTGAAAATGGCTTATTACTTTGTTATTTTTGGATTTAATGCTTTGTTTTGATGATGGTCATGTTTGATTTTGATGTTCAACTTTTGCTTATATATATATGTGTGAATCTTGGTTGATATGCTTTAATAAGGTTTTGTTATGTGACTTAATATTAATGCTTTCATGCATTTAGTTTTGGTATAAGAATGTTAACAGGGTATATTATGATAGGTATATTTTATGATATATTTGAAATGTAAATTAGGTATGATATGAAATGTTGTGGATAGATCTTCTTGTCAAATAAATTTGTATGTTATATTTATATTATGAGCTTGGTTTTAGTAATTTGGTATTGGTAATTATGGATGTATATGTGATTGATTTGGCAATTGTTTATGCGTAGATGAAATATACATGTGATGTAACACCCCAAACTCGGCCACGATGCTATGGCCGAATCTGGTGCGTCACATTGAAGTGTTTTAGTGAAAATCGTGTTTTCATTGAAAACCTTTCTTAAGATAAAAGAAACCCCAATTAACTAAAAACAAAACCTTTCAGTTATTAAAGCCTTGTTTAAAACATTTGATTTTAAAACAAAAAAAAACTTAGTTGCAGAAACGCAGAAAACATACTATAATTTAAGAAATCCATGTTCAACTTCTCGTAATTACAATGAAAATACTAATAATAATTCAAGGAACAATATCATAATGAAAACCTTATTACAATCTGATCTGCACACACTTAAAAAGAAATAAAAACTTAAATGCTTAAAAAAACCAAGTCCAAATTATCTTGCTAGCCGGCCATCCAGAGTCCCTCCAAACATCGAACCTTCTACTGAGCATCACCTGAAAATAAAATAAAAGAGGGGGTGAGTTTTCGCAAACTCAGTGTGTACAACCCTCGATGAAAAACAAGCATTCAAAGAGAAATCATCAAACATGCAATGCAATCCCATCCAAATTATCCATCAGCTACACACCAGCTCCATCCACCGTCACACCACGTAGGGATATAAATATCGACCCACCCAGCCCACATACTAATGGTAGTCCGGTTGCGGAACTACCTTCATTTACATATTGGGCTTTAAAAGCCGTTGGTGGATCCACCATTGTCAGGCAACCATGCGATCCTCATATACTTCCTTCGTTTTATAGTTCCCACCCTATATGCAACCTAAGAAGAACATCATATGTATGCATGTCACATCCATAAAACTTACATTCAACACCTAGGGCTATTTTGGTCATTTTTTCCCTTAGGGGCATTTCGATAATTTTCCCTTAATTATGGTTTTCACTTACCTTGACCTGCTAACAAGTCCCGCGAGCTAAGATAAATGAATACTATGCACCAAGTAGGATTTCAAAGAAGAAGAGGTGGGTCATTAAGACCGCTTAAGTACCAAGCTCTCCCTAGATCCAGTCCTAGACATGCATATACCCATTGCCACACCTTAACCCTTTGACTTGTCAATGGTCACAATATATTAATTAAGTCTTATGTAGTATCATATGCTAGGCCCAAAACCGCTTACAATGCCCAAACAAATTCACATACCCGTATCTAGCCCATTAAGCCCAATCATATTCATATGGCCAACTAGGCCCAAACCACCTGTATATGGCCCATTAGGCCCAAATCACATTTATATGGCCCGTTAGGCCCAGTCACATTCATATTCATGCTCACATGAAAATTCCTATCACATAGCATCATTATTCAGTTTTTGCTTATTATGGGCCCAACAGCCCATCGGGCCCATTTAGCCCATTCTGGCCCGTATGGCCAAATTACAACCTAAGCCCATGGAATCACCCATGGGTCTCAGGCAACCTATTGGTCTCCCCATTACGAGTGTTCGCGCAGTCGCAAGACTACCGTAGCCAAACTTTCGGCTTTTCGGCATTTCCACTATTCGACATTTTGGCATTTCGGCTTTTGCCGATTCATTGTGTGTGTGCGGTGTATGTATACACCTAGTAACCAAGCGTGCCGCGATTCCCTTAGTCACCAACCTACAAGGATATGACCAATCCTATGTTTAATCCATATTCTACCCAAAAATCGAAACCTCACCTTAACCTTACCTTGATCACCAATCCTTAATAGCTTTCCTTGATCACGTACTCCCTAGATCTGCATTAATCTTACTCATTAAAACCAGAATAATAGATGACTCGTATCCAACACAAGTCCCCTTACCTCAACTATGAATATTCGGCGACCTTAGCTAATAGGAGAGGAATACTTACCAATACTGCAACACCTAAGGAGTAATTCAGCAATGAGCTAAGATCCAAGATCCGATACTAATTCCCTACCACAGTTGATTAGAAAGAGTGAGGGACAATATTCGATGCTTAGCAAAGAAAATCGATTGGAAGAGTAACACTTACACTAGATTAGGTCAAAGAGTATTCGGCTCTAGAGATTTGGATGGCAACAATTGCTTATTCGGCACCAAGAGAGAGAGGAAGAAGAATCGGCTAAACCCAAAAGCGAAACAGAGAAATCTGCACAAGGAAAATAGAAAGGAGAACAAGGGTTTTCAGCTTTTGGAGAGATCGACAGAAAGAAAGGAAGAGAATAAAAGGTTTTTCGGCTTTTAGGGAAGAAGGTTTCTAGCAAAAAAGGTGAGAAAAGATTTCGGCATTAGCCTCATACCCTTGCATTCGGCACCTATTTATAACCCTTATGGTCGAACTCATCAAGCCCAAGTTCCCATTTCGGCTCCACTTGCTCATCACTTCTTATCTCTTCATTTTTCTCCCTGATAACCACTTGATCTTTTCCTCAGATTTCTCTCCTGATCACTTCCCTTGGAGTCCATTTCCACTCCACTTCCAACCTTCTAAAAGGCCAAAATTAAACTTCTAAAAACACTAAGCTAGGATTCAAACCTTGGACCTCCTTGCTAGCTATTAACGCCACCTCCCTACACTCTAAGTGGCATCACTTAGCCACTCCTCCACAAGGTTTTTTTATGTTATTTTCCCTATCTTTATTTAAAAGCCCAACTACTTGCCAACCCTGATTCTTATAATAATTAAATTATAATTTCTTATACCCCTTAATTCAAACTCAAACCTTGACCAAGACCTACCCTTGAGTAATTAACACTTAACCGGAATTGCTAAGTACAAAAAAAAAAGAAAATTCTAGATTTTAGGATTTTTGGATTTCAGGATTTTTGGGGCGTTGCAACTCTACCCCCTTAAAAGAAATTTCGTCCTCGAAATTTTACCTAATTCAAATAGTTGTGGATATTGATGTCGCATCACTTCTTTAGGTTCCCAAGTAGCCTTATCACCCTTGTGATTCAACCAAAGCACTTTGACTAATGGAACGGACTTCCTTTTCAGCTCTTTGACATCCCCACCAATTATTTGTATGGGCTATTCCTCGAAAGTTAGGTCTGGCCCGACCTTGATTTCTTCAACCGCCACGACATGTGAAGGATCCGAGTGATACCGCCTTAGCATGGAAACATGAAACACGTCATGGATCTGGCTTAGTTCCTGAGGTAACTCTAGCTGGTAAGCGACTGGCCCAATCCGCCTTACAACCCGATATGGCCCAATGAACCTTGGGCTTAGCTTCCCCTTCCGTCCAAACCTTAATACCTTCTTCCAAGGAGAGGCCTTAAGGAAAACTAAGTCCCCCACTGCAAACTCTATTTCTCAACGCTTAAGGTCAGCATTCAACTTCTGCCTATCTGAGGCCTCATTCAACTGATCTCGGATCAATTTCACCTTATCCTCAGTACTGGCTACTAACTCAGGGCCCAAAACCCTTTGTTCGCCCAACTCCGTCCAACATGTTGGACTTCGACACCTTTGCCCATATAGTGCTTCGTATGGAGTCATCCCAGTGCTTGCTTGATAGCTCTTATTGTACGCAAATTCAGCTAACGGTAAATAGTCCTCCCAACTACCTCGAAACTCAATCACGCATCCCTTCAACATATCTTCCAATACTTGGATCACCCTTTCCGACTGTCCATCAGTTTGAGGGTGGAAAGCCGTACTAAAGTTCAACCTAGTACCCAACGCCTCATGCAGCTTCTTCCAAAATCGTGAAGTGAAAAGTGGGTCCCTATCAGATATTATGGAAATTGGCTCTCCATGCAATCTTACAATCTCTGCCACAAACAGCCTAGCCAGCTTTTACAATGAGTAGTCGGTACGAACCAGTACGAAATGGGCAGACTTGGTTAACCGATCCACTATGACCCATATCGAGTCTTTCTTAGTAGCCGTCAAGGGTAGCCCACTAACACAGTCCATAGTGATCCTCTCCCACTTCCAGAGTGGAATCTTCACTGGCTGAAGCAATCCCGAAGGCAGCTGATGTTCTGCCTTCACCTTTTGATAGACCAAACACTTACTTACAAACTCCATAACCTCGCGCTTAAGTTCCAGCCACCAGTAAAGCTCTCGTAAGTTCCGATACATCTTGTTTCTACCAGGATGCATAGCGTAGAGGCTGTTATGTGCTTCTCGCAGAATAGACTGTCTTAGATCACTGTCCTTAGGTATACACATTCTCCCACGGAAACACAACACTCCTTCACTATTTATCCCAAAGTCCGATGTCTTCCCATTCTCTACTTGTCTAAGACGAGCACCCAAGGTCTCATCCATCAACTGCTTACTCCTTATATGCTCGACCCACATTGGCTTTATTTGAAGCTCAGCTAACAAGCTACCATCATCCAACAAACTTAAACGGGAGAGCATAGCCCTCAAGTCCAACTTAACCATACGATTCAATGCGTCGGCTACCACATTTGCTTTGCCAGGGTGGTATTCAATCGTGCAATCATAATCCTTCAATAATTCCACCCACCTATGCTGCCTAAGGTTGAGCTCCTTTTGGGTAAGGAGGTACTTGAAGCTCTTATGGTCCGAATAAATTATACATTTCTCCCCGTAAAAGTAATGCCTCCATATCTTAAACACAAAAACCACCACAGCTAGCTCCAAATCATGGGTTGGGTAATTCACCTTGTGAGTCTTAAGTTGTCGTGATGCATACGCAACCACCTTTCCTTCTTGCATCAAGACACATCCTAAGCCCACATGCGACGTGTCACTATAAACCGTAAATTCCTTCCCAGACACTGGCTGAACCAACACAAGGGCCTCAGTTGAAACTTTCTTAAGTTTTCCAAAACTCTCCTGCTGCTTGTCCGTCCAAACAAGCGGTACCCCTTTCCTCAACAACTTAGTTAAGGGTGTAGCAATTACTAAACAGCCCTCAACAAATAGCCTATAGTATCCTGCCAAGCCTAGAAAACTTCAGATTTCTGATACCAACTTAGGTGTTTTCCATTCTAGCACCACTTCAATTTTTCGAGGATCCACCTTAATCCCCTCGGCTGACACCACATGTCCTAGAAAAGTAACCTCCCTTAGCCAAAATTCACACTTACTGAATTTGGCATAGAGCTGCTTCTCCCTCAAAGTCTGGAACACAATCCTCAAGTGTGCATCATGCTCCTCCTCATCTTTTGAGTACACTAGAATGTCATCTATAAAGACTACCACGAACCGATCTAAGTAGGTTTAGAAAAACCGATTCATGAGATCCATGAAAGCGGCAGGTGCGTTCTTCAATAACGAGTTTTGAAAGCTGTCTTATGAACATCTGCCTCCTTAACTCTCAATCGGTGATATCCTGAACGCAGATCAATCTTTGAGAAAACAGAAGCTCCCCTAAACTGATCAAAAATATCATCGATTCTCGATAGAGGGTGCTTTTTTTTAACAATTAACTTGTTTAACTGTTGATAATCGATGCACAGTCGCAAGGTTCCATCCTTCTTCTTTACAAATAACACCAGTGCTCCCCATAGAGACACACTTGGTCAGATGAATCCTCGATCCAACAATTCCTGGACCTGTGCCTTAAGTTCTACCAACTCCTTTGGTACCATCTGATAAGGAGCGATAGACACTGGAGCCGTCCCAGGTAAAAACTCAATTCCAAACTCCACTTCTCTGTTGGGTGGCAATCCAAGTAGCTCCTCGGGAAAAAATCCAGAAATTCCCTAACCATTTTTAACTCCTTAACAGTAGGGCTCTTAGCCTCCGTATCACTAATATAAGCCAAAAAGGCTTCGCATCCCTTTCGTACTAACTTTTTAGCCCTTAACGCCGAAATCACATTCGACAAGTAATTCTGGCATTCACCAATTACCACCACCTCCTTATCCTCCACCGTTTTTAACACCATTCGCTTTGCAGCGTAATCCAAGGTGGCTCAGTGCTTCATCAGCCAATCCATACCTAAGATTAAGTCGAATTCGGTAAATGACAGCGCCATCAAATCCGATAAAAAGGTAACCCCTTGGACTACTAAGGGTACCTCCCTAAACATCTTATTTACTCCTACAGACTGCCCTAACGGACTTACCACAGTCATCTCATTCGTAATAATCTCAAATATATCACCCAAAAACTCAGTCTTATTGCATACAACATATGAATTCTTCGATCCAATATCAATCAAGGATATGTAAGGTAACTCGTATATAAGAAACATACCCATTATCACATCTGGAGCATCTCCGTCTTCTCGGCGATGAGCAGCATAAACCAAAGCTGGCTGTATCGCCTCAACATGGCCTGCATTTTCGCCTGGTGCTCCATGCCCTCGTCCATTGTCGTTACCTCCCCTGGCCTGTCCACGACCCCTTGGTGGCAGTTGTCCACCCCTTGGTGGCTGAGCACCACCTTGACCCACTACTAGCTCTCGACCTAGTGTTCGAGAGAAATTCTTGATTCTATGCCCTATAGGCCCACAAGTGAAACAAGCTCCCATCCTCTTCCGACACTTACCTCTGTGGCTTCTCCCATCCTCTTCGAGGGCAATGAGCTAAGATTCGAGATCTGATACTAATTCCCTACCATAGTTTATTAGAAAGAATAAGGAACAATATTCGATACTTAGCAAAGAAAACCGATTGGAAGAGTAACACTTACACTAGATTCGGTCAAAGAGTATTCGGGTCTAGAGATTTGAATGGCAACAATTGCTTATTGGCACCAAGGGAGAGAGGAAGAAGAATCGACTAAACCCAAAAGTGAAATAGCGAAATCGACACAAGGAAAATAAAATAGAGAACAAGGGTTTTTAGCTTTTGGAGAAATCGACAGAAAGAAAAGGAATAAAAGAAAAGGGTTTTCGCCTTTTAGGGAAGAGGGTTTCTGGCAACAAGGTGAGAATACAGTTTCGGCATTAGCCTCATACCCTTGCATTCAGCACCTATTTATAACCCTTATGGCTGAACTCCTCAAGCCCAAGGTCCCATTTCGGCTCCACTTGCTCCTCACTTCTTATCTCATCGTTTTCTCCCTGATAACCCCTTGATCTTTTCCTTAGATTTCTCTCTTGATCACTTCCCTTGGAGTCTATTTCCAAGCCACTTCCAACCTTCTAAAAGGCCAAAATTAATCTTCTAAAAACACTAAGCTAGGATTCGAACCTTGGACCTCCTTGCTAGCTATTAACGACACCTCCCTCCACTCTAAGTGGTGTCACTTAGCCATTCCTCCACAAGGTTTTTTTGATGCTATTTTCCCCTATCTTTATTTAAAATCCCAACTACTTGCCAACCCTGATTCTTATAATATGTAAATTATAATTTCTTCTACCCCTTAACTCGAACTCAAACCTTGACCAAGACCTACCCCTTCGTAATTAACACTTAGCCGAAATTGCTAAGTATAAAAAAATCAAGATTTTGAGATTTTTGGATTTCAAGATTTTTGGGGCGTTACAACTCTACCCCCTAAAAGAAACCGTATTTTAGCAAAAACCGTGTTTTCATTGAACACCCTTCTTAAGATAAAAGAAACCCTAATTAACTAAAAACAAAAACCTTTCAGTTACGAAAGCCTTGTTTAAAACATTTGATATTTAAAAAAAAACTTAGTTGCGGAAACGTAGAAAACATATTATAATTTAAGAAATCCATGTTCAACTTCTCGTAATTACAATGAAAATAATAATAATAATTCAAGTAACAACATCATAATGAAAACCATATTACAATCTGATCTGAATACACTTAAAAAGAAATAAAAACTTAAATGCTTAAAAAATACAAGTCCGAATTATCTTGCTAGCTGGCCACCCAGAGTCCCTCCAAACATCGAACCTTCTACTGAGCATCACTTGAAAATAAAATAAAAGAGGGGGTGAGTTTTCACAAACTCAATGTGTACAACCCTCGATGAAAAACAAGCATTCAAAGAGAAATCATCAAACATGCAATGCAATCCTATCCAAATTATCCATCCGCTACACACCAGCTTCGTCTCCCGTCACACCATGTGAGGATATAAATATCAACCCACCCAGCCCACACACCAATGGTAGCCCGGTTGCGGAACTACCATCATTTACATATTGGGCTTTAAAAGTTGTCGGTGGATCCACGATTGTTAGGCAACAATGCGATCCTCATATACTACCTCCGTTCCATAGTTCCCACCCTATATGCAAACTAAGCAGAACATCATATGTATGCATGTCACATCCATAAAACTTACATTCAACACCTAGGGGTATTTTGGTCATTTTTTCCCTTAGGGGCATTTCAATAATTTTCCCTTAATTATGGTTTTCACTTACCTTGACTCGTTAACAAGTCTCGCGAGCTAAGATGAACAAATGCTATGCACCGGTAGGATTCCAGAGAATAGGAGGTAGGTCATTAAGATCGCTTATGTACCAAGCTCTCCCTAAATCCAGTCCTAGACATGCATATACCCGTTGCCACAACATAACCTTTTGACTTGTCCATGGTCGCAATATATTAATTAAGTCATATGTAGTTATCATATACTAGGCCCAAAACCCCTTACAAAGCCCAAACAAATACACATACCCGTATCTGGCCCATTAAGCCCAATCATATTCATATGACCCATTAGGCCCAAACCACCTATATGTGGCCCATTAGGCCCAAATCACATTTATATGGCCTGTTAGGCCCAGTCACATTCATATTCATGCTCACTTGCAAATTCCTATCACATAGCACCATTATTCAGTTTTTGCCTATTATTGGGCGAACAGCCCATCGGGCCCATTTAGCCCATTCTGGCCCGTATGGCCAAATCACAACCTAAGTCCACGAAATCGCCCATGGGTCTCAGGCAACCTATTGGTCTCCCCCATACGAGTGTTTGTGCAGTTGCAAGACTACAGCAGCCAAACTTTCGGCTTTTCAGCATTTTGGTTTTTCGACATTTCGACATTTTGGCTTTTGTCGATTCATAGTGTGTGTGCGGTGTATGTACAACACCTGGTAAGCAAGCGTGCCGCGATTCCCTTAGTCACCAACCTGCAATGATATCACCCTTCATTTAATCGTATGTTTAATCCATATTCTACCCAAAAACCGAAACCTCACCTTAACCTTACCTTGAACACCAATCGTTAATAGCTTTCCTTGATCATGTACTCCCTAGATCTGCATTAATCTTACTCATTAAAACCAGAATAATAGATGACTCGTATCCAACACAAGTCCCCTTACCTTAACTATGAATATTTGACCACCTTAGCCAATGGGAGAGGAATATTTACTAATACCGCAACCCCTAAGGAGCAATTCAGCAATGAGCTAAGATCCAAGATCTGATACTAATTCCCTACCACAGTTGATTAGAAAGAGTGAGGGATAATATTCGATACTTAGAAAAGAAAATCAATTAGAAGAGTAACACTTACACTAGATTCGGTCAAAGAGTATTCGGCTCTAGAGATTTGAATGGCAACAATTGCTTATTCGGCACCAAGGGAGAGAGGAAGAAGAATCTTCTAAACCCAAAAGTGAAACAGAGAAATCTGCACAAGGAAAATAGAAAGGATAACAAGGGTTTTCGGCTTTTGGAGAAATCGGCAAAAAGAAAAGGAAGAAAAAAAAGGGTTTTCGACTTTTAGGGAAGAGGGTTTTTGGCAACAAGGTGAGAAAAATATTTCAGAATTAGCCTCATACCCTTACATTCGGCACCTATTTATAGCCTTTATGGCCAAACTCCTCAAGCCCAAGTTCCCATTTCGGCTCCACTTGCTCCTCACTTCTTATCTCCTCGTTTTTCTCCTTGATAATCTTTTCCTCAGATTTCTCTCCTGATCACTTCCCTTAGAGTCCATTTCCACGCCACTTCCAACCTTCTAGAAGGCCAAAATTAAACTTTTAAAAACACTAAGCTAGGATTCGAACCTTGGACCTCCTTGCTAGCTATTAACGCCGCGTCCCTACACTCTAAATGGCGTCACTTAGCCACTTCTCCACAAGGTTCTTTTTATTCCATTTTCCCCTATCTTTTTTTAAAAGCCCAACTACTTGCCAACCCTATTTCTTATAATAATTAAATTATAATTTCTTCTACCCCTTAATTCGAACTCAAACCTTGAAGAAGACCTACCTTTGCGTAATTAACACTTAACCGGAATTGCTAAGTACAAAAAAAAAAGAAAAAGAAAAGTCAAGATTCAAGATTGCTAAGTACATGTGAAATTAGTTGTTATGTTCGGTTAAGGTATTATACATGATTAGGTATTAAAGGACATTGGTAATTATCAACTTGGTGATTTGGCACTTGCACATATATATATCTATATATATATACTTTTCCACATGATATATTAGTATGATATATATATTCTCAAGGTATATATATATGTGTGGTGGTTGGTTATGTGTTTTGGTTGGAGTAATTGATGGATGCATATTGAGTTATAATATGCAATGCGTTAGTTAGAAAAATCCATGTCATTTATATGTGGTGTATTGGCATATGTTTATGGTTTAAATAATGATATGTATGGCTATATAAATTCGTTAGTTGTTTAAAAATTAATGAATATGTACAAGTAAATTTTGTTAGCCGAATAGATAAGAGATGAAATAGGTTTAATGTATGTACAATTTGTTGTTAGTATGTGTATAAGCAGTAGCTATGAAACTATTTTGATATTGAGTTAATAAGTGGGTTGGTTGGTATATGCTCGGTATATGATATGTATTTGTAATTAAAATTTGAAATCTTAAATAGGATAAGAGTATTCATGTGATTGATTCATGAAGCATAAATTGTTTTAATTGCCTGTTTTGAGTTGTGTTTTCATCAGTAATGCCTCGTAACCCTAATCTGGCGATGGATACGGGTTAGGGTGTTACAGATTCCGTGGTCAATTACATAATGTAAGTTAGCATGATATTGCAACAAAATTTATAATCATAATTCATATAGCTTAGCTCACTGATGTCTCAACATTTCAAAGTCTCAATAATCATAAGCTTAGTGTACATACCTGTACCACTCGTAGTATAGTGTACAACCATACCTTCCGTAATATGTCCTCCTCGAGACTTTCCTTACATCATCCATTGTATTGCTTGTTGAACACTTGGAATACTACTGGATACACAGAAACTCGCACATAAGTAACACATATACAAACGTAGCCAAAGCTACCACATAACATGTAACGCTCATGAAGGAGCTACTCACAGCCTTGCTCATATAAGTTTTCGGTCATGGTGTAACTACATGGGCTACTCACACAAGCTGACAGGTATTCAGCCAACTTAAGAATTATCTAGCCACCGGTAGAACATGGAATACTATTGCCCAGAACCTAATTACATGTATCGCATCCATTATGAACTCGGACCAACTATACAGTTGGGTTGCTCACATCCATAATGAACTCGGACCAACTCAATGAGCTCAGATGCTTCACATATACCGCAAATTTGGACCAACTCAACAAGTTTGGATTTTTCACATATATCACAAACTTGGACCAACTCAACGAGCTTAGATTTCTTAATTCCTAGTGACATGTCACTTGTATTCTAAACTATGCCTAAGGTTCAAATGAGATTTTCCTTACTTGAATATGGCATACTTTGTCGTACTTGCTCGTGATGTCGTATGTAACGACCATGTATTATTCATGCTTACAATAGTACCAACTTCCCATTCATAGCATAATAAGGCATAACTCAAATATCAAATAAGCTTTTATAAATATACATAACATATATCACCTATTTCATATATCACTTGTCACATATCATCATTTTCTTACATTTCATGTAATATTCTTCCATGTCATATTTTGACATCATACACACCATTCCATCAACTTTTCCAATGTATTCAATCATACAATTTATGTGGTAATAGTAAAGAATTATAATTCAAACATAACATTACATTATTATTATCATACGAACTTACCTCTAATCCAAGCACGGCTAATTATTTCATTTTAGTCCATAATCTCGTACTTTCCCGACTTAAGCCCGAATCTCGATTTTCTTGATCTATCATTACAAATATAGCTTATTTAGGACTCACAGTATTCACATAGACCCAAAAATCATATTATGGAATAATTATGTTTTTGCCCCTAAACTTTTTCAAATTTACACTTTTGCCCCAAGGCTCGTAAAATGATTTTCATTTAGTTTCTTTGTTCTTTATGTAACACCCCTTACCTGTACCCGAGGCCGAGATAAGGTACGAGGAGTTATCGGACAAACATACAAACATTAAACTAAAATACGAGCCATAAAATTTCATTCATATTTCAAAACGTTCATTCACTTACACATAGTCCCTTATTTGAGTCTACGAATCCCAAAACATACTTTAGAAAGGGTTCAGGACTAAACTGAGAACTTACGAAAATCTTGGAAATTTCATGCTTTAAGGCTCCACACGCCTGAGTCCCAAAGTCGTGTTCCCTACACGGCTGAGACATATGGTCGTGTCTCTGCCTGTGTGGAATATACCTAGGCTAGTTTCCAAGCTTTGGTCAACCTTAATCTCTTACACACTTATACAAAATCAAAAGCATATAGCATGGTATTTATTTAATGATTAAATATTCTCAATTAAACCACAAACATAGCATTTTTATGTCATCATACATGTGTCTCTCATACTCATTTTACCTTGTTTATTATAGTACCACTTATACATTTATACCAAGATTATCATATTACAAAATATCTTCAGCTTAATCATCAAGCATTCATATTTAAAACTAGATCATATCTTTATAAAATACCATAATTCAGATATGCAAAATAACATGTTTGCCTGAAACATTTCAATTCAACTCCATACCCAACAAGCATTACATTGAGACTAGTCATATATATATATACATGTCATGATACATATCATTCTCTTTCTATTTTCTTATAAACACATATCATTTTTTTCATTATATCAATATTTCATATACCATAGTTTCCATGTATTCCACATATATTTATTTTCCTCCTCCTCCTCTCCATTCCACATCCTTAATGTATATAGCATTCTTGTAAGTACGATTTCACAATTTACTAATAAATGCTCACATCAAACTGTCCACACGAGTCATAGTCACTTACTTATTTATAATTCGAGCTAAAGAGATCCAAATTAAGATCCGTAAATTTCCCCTAAAACTAGACTCACATATCTTTCCACCATAAAATTTTAATAATTTTTGGTTTAGCCAATTAGTACAGTTTATTCATTAAAATTTACCTTGTTTCACTTTCTAACAGTTCTGACCTCTCTTCACTAAATATTAATTATCTCACAGTACAGAACTCAGATAATGTTCTTGTAGATTTATCTTGGAAATAGACTCATTAGGTATTTTAAAAATATAAGTTTAAGCCTCTAATTATTTTTATCCAAAATTTTGTGATTTTCCAAAGTCAGAACAGGGGATCATGTAATCATTCTGAACCAGTCTCACAAAAACATATATATCACAAAATATAGAACTCCTTTTCTTGCTCTATTTATTTTATATGAAAATAAACTTATTAAGCTTTAATTTGATATCTTATTCCGTCTCTGATTCAATTTCTAGTATTTTTGGTGATTTTTCAAAATCACGTTACTGCTACTTTTCAAAATAGTTTTATTGCTAATTCACTCTTTCACACTTTCTTTGTATTAACCTCATTTTAACATACATATCACAAATCATTTTCACCACATTTCATACATCACAAGTATAGGCCCATGATCACAAGGTCACCATAAAATCATCCTCATGTATAACTTACTTGTTTATAACCTCACCACATCCTGGTCACTTAATGAACACATCATTCACATAATCAAGTTCCTGCACTTATTCATCACAAAACTCACAAAGCAATACATAGAGAGTCTCCCGTTGAACACTTCAGATCAATCCTCGATACTTGGTGGTTTCAGCATATAGCTCAACCCATCATATAGTTTGGCTCTCTTGTACACATGGTGAACACTTAGTACACCCATGTGACCTAGCCAATTTATCTCGTAGCTCTCTTGTCTACATGGTGTCCTTCACCTGGAACCACACATGCGACCTAGCTACATATATCCCGTAGCTCTCTTGTCTACATGGCGTACACATAGTATCACCCATGCAACCTAGCTACATCATAATGTCTTGTAGCTCTCTTGTACACATGATGTGCACTCAGCACCATACATGTGACCTAGCTACATACTATTTGTATCATCCAATCTTTCTGAAGGTTCAACTGGGATTTCTCTCTCTTTTCCAACAATTTCACCAATCAAGTAATTATCCACAAACATATTTCCAATATTATAATAAAATATCATAATACAAGTAATATTGATGTATTACTTACATATAAACTTACATCTCATTTAATATCAAGGCAATAACATTAAATTACACATTGCCTTATTAAAAATCATATGAACTTACAATTTCCCATAATATCCATAATCATAGAAATCACATTTATGTATGATAATTCAATGCACTTCATGTACCATAGACATATTTTTAAATCAATTCATAAACTTGGCACCATAATCATTTAATTTAATATAATTCAATTAATTCACTAAATTTAACTTTCAAATATAAATTACAGCATTATTGCTGTATTATTATCATACCAACTTACATACATTCAACACCTCGGAAATCATAATGAATATATCAATTTTACATTGAAACATGCATAAATTAATGCTTATTATACATATGAACTTACCTCGATACTAAAACGGCCATTTTACCAACTTTCCCAATTTTTGATTTTTCTCTAATTCTAGGTTCAAATCTCGTTTTTTGGGATCTAAAACATCATATTTTACTTATTTAATTAATGTACTATTCAAAACAGTCCTTAACTCAAACTTTGGAAAAATTACAATTTTGCCCCTAAACTTTTGCATATTTACACTTTTGCCCCTAGGCTCGAGAATTAAACTTCATCCCTTATTCTTATGTTTTATGACATGCTGATCACTTTTCCCTTCTATGGAAACATCAAATTCTCACTCTAACATATACTTATGACTATTAGGTATTTTTACCGATTGAGCCCTTTTACTCGTTTTCACTCAAAACCGAGTAGCATAAGTTGTCTAAAATAATTTAAAACCTCTTATTCTATTATAAAACAGCAAAATAAACACATTTCACCTATGGGTATTTTTCCAAATATGAACCCTAGCTTAAATTATTGCTAGAATAAGCTTAATCAAATTACCGGGATTCCAAAAACGTAAAGAACTTGAAAAACAGGGTTATAACGGACTTACTATTGAGCTTGGAAAGCTTGAAAACCCTAGCCATGGCTTCCCCCATGCTAATTTCAGCCTCCATGAGAAAGATGAGTCAATTTTGGCTTTATTTTCCCTTTTTATTTCTTTTAATTACCAAATGACCAAAATGCCCTTCCTTACTAAACTTTCAAAAATTCCATCTATGTCCAATTTTTGCCCATCACTTAGAAATTGGTCAAATTTCTATTTAAGACCTCCTAATTAATATTTCAAAGCAATTTCATACTAGAAACTTCTAGAATGCAAGTTTTGCAACTTATTCAAATTAGTCCCTAACTTCAAATTGAGCACTTTATGCATAGAATTTCTTCACGAAATTTTCACACAATCATGCAATCATATCATAGACCTCAAAATAATCATAAAATAATTATTTCTATCTCGGATTTTGTGGTCCCGAAACCTCTGTTCCAACTAGACCCAATTTTGGGCTATTACACTTTAGGCCTAGCCAAATCATTTTCATAACTATAGCAGCCCACAATTTCCACTAAATCACACTTTTATGACAAATTTTATAACTTTTACAATCTAGTCCTCTTCACCATTTTCACCGAAAATCACTTAGCAAAAGTCGTTTATTTAACACCCAACATTCATTTTCTACCATTAAAAATCAAAACACATGCATATCACTCATGGGTAAGTTTTTAAACATGAACCCTAGCTCAAAATAATGGTAGAAATAGGTAAATCGAGTTACCGGGACTTCAAAAACGTAAGGAACATTAATAACAGGGTTTGAGATCACTTACAAATGAGCTTGGAAGCTTGGACTAAATCCTAGCCATGGCTTCCATGGTAGATTCGACTTATAGATGAAGAAGATGGACAAATTTGGCTTATTTTGGCTTTTTAATTCTTTTAATTATTAGATTACCAAAATGCACCTAACTTAAAAATATTCTATTTCACCCATTTCATGTCTATTTTTGTCCAACAATTAATGGTCTAATTACCATTTAAGGACCTCAAATTTAAAATTTTGAAACATTGACACCTCTAACATTTAGAACTCAACTTTTTCACCTTTTACAATTTAGTCCTTTTGACTAAATTGAGTGCCCAAACATCAAATTTTTCGAACGAAATATTCACGAAATCATCCCCTAAAATTGTAGAGCATAAAATATAATAACAATAAGTTTTCTTATGTCGGATTTGTAGTCCCAAAACCACTGTTCTGACTAGGCCCTAATTTGGGATGTTACAACTCTCCCACCCTTTTGTGACTTTTGTCCCTGAAAATCTTACCAGAAGAGTGGTTTAGCTTACACATAAACTCCACTCTCACATAATCATTACTAAAGAACTTTTACTCAGGCTATGCTTAACACTTCACTCTTTAATTTCTCATGCTAGAGTCATGAGCAGTTCTTCGCCATATGACACATCAACTGAATCTTGATCTTTATCAGCTTAAAGAGAACTAGCATACTAAGAAATCTGACAATCTCAGAGATACATGATTCCATTGATCCGTTAAGTGAAAATTCAACACATACTTAAATGATTTGCAGATTTCATCAAAACATTTAGCTACAAGCCACAAAATATTTTTCTCTTTCAAGATAAGAATAATCCTAATAATAATCCATGTATTGAAACACAAAAATCAGAAATTTTGAATTCCAAACTCGAGCACCAATACATCACTCTTATGAGTTTTCTTGCAAACTCTCTCTGTATAGACTATGGATTTTCTACCCAAGCACTGGTAACCATATTTTTCTTTACTCAAAGATCATACAATAACTAGCTCAAGTCGTCTACGTTATCTTAAACTTAGATCTGGCTATAATATCAGATACTTTGACCAATCATATTGCATTTTTGTCTTATAACACCTCGTAAACCATTCCACTACATATTGCTGAAAATCAAGAAGTCTCTGCCCAATGTAGACTAAACCAATTCAAAGGCTTCGATTAACAATATTTTCACCTATTCAAAGATTTACTAACATATAATAGACCTTTCGACTTTTACAAGATGAAAATTTTATCATTCAAAGCAGCTTTAAATCATATCGACATCTTCTAAGATATATACACTCTTCATTTAGACTATATGTCTTTTATCCAAAAAGAAAAGAAATAAAATCTTATTCTCACACATTAATATTCCATTTAATCGTTCAAATAATAACCAATACTGATTTAACAACCAAGTCAATCTTAATCATCACTAATGACATTTCATGAAATCCTCTCTTTTAGTCGATAGAACGATTCAACATGTAATCATTCAAAATTCACTTATCATGTCAATCAAAATCCATTTCAAATTGCATTAGCTCGAGGTAGTATAAATATTCCCAATCGAAGATATAACTTGATTAATTTACCTGAAAAAAAAATTCACCATACAAATTGCAACTAGCAATTTCACCACTTCTGCTTTTGCCGATATCAATTGTTTGCACAAAAATTTAGAGAAATCCAAATACTGGAATCATCACATTACTATAATCAACCAAAAGCATGATCTTAATTAACATAGTCATTATAGGCCAAAAAACAAATTTTAGGTATGAGCTACAATTGACAATTCACAGAATAGAGATTACATGAAAACCAAGATAAAGAAGTCCAAGACAAAGAAATCCTAGATAAAGAAATCCAAGATACAGAAATCCAAGATACAATATCATAATAAAAGACCCAGAACAATGCTTATAAGAAAAATATGAAGGATCTCGATAATTTCTCAGATAAAATAAATCCAGAAGAATACATCAATCCAACCCACCGGTATTAAATGTAACAAGGATAATATACCTCCCCATATATGTATCGAACAGAACACTAATTAGAAGAAATAGAATTATAACATCATGAGTATTTTCTCACAAAGTCCCAATAGATGAAATGTAATAGAAAGCCAAAGAGAAATAGAGCAATACAGATTATATACCAGTTGGACTGTCGATACTTTTGTCTATACATCATGACTAGAAAACACTCCCATAGAACAAGGATTTTATTAGAAGAGTAATGGCCATAGGAATAATCCCAAGAAAAATTAAACATATAGAATACTTTAGAAGAAGCCGCCGAAATCTGTTCAGCCATAACTGTCACACTCAGATATCTTACCTTTCAAATATTATTCTCTCAACTATTTCTGTCATCATAAATCCCATATTATGATTCCCATTGAAGAAGATCCAGTTAATACATTTCTTGACATCGCACCTTACTAGTTCTGTCTTTACTTATCAATCCAATTTAATCTTTGATCATATTTATAATCACTCTACAGCTGAACTCATTGGTCTCTTACTTGTTAGCTTATTCAACACTGATCTCATAAAATCCTTTACAAAATACCACTCTGGTAAGGGGGTGGCTCGTAACGTTTCTAACTCGTCTCTCATACACATATACATATAACACTATTCCATCATCATAGTAACATTTTCACAAGCATATCATTCACTTCAGGCAAACTATTATTCACGTTTGTATGACATGAACTTTCCAATTATCTTATTTAAACCAGTGCACTTATGCATGCATTCTATGGATTCTGAATAGCTTTACTTATCATTTTCATTCAATTAAACAAGCCAGCAATATAATATCATATAAAGGCCAAACAAACATAGATAAGTATATCACAGTCTGAACTTTCATCTTGCACATCATCGTATACATATCATTACATTCTCATGAATCAATCCATCAATTTAACATAGATAATTTCATTACATTATAATCCATTGTCTCATTTAAATATATCATTGAAGTTCATCAACATTCAATGTCCAATCATGCCAATGACATTTTTATCCATAACACGATATTGTAAACCTTTATTTATACCTTTATGAATTTCGTTTTATCAAATTCACTTAATCAAACAAGTCAAGTGCACAATATCATACGAACATCAAACAAACAAAGGTACTGACCGTAACATGAACTTTCATCTCACATGTTATCACGTACATATCATAAACTTTTGTTCATACCTTTACGAATTTAAACTCATCGTAACTGTATTTTACTCAAATACCTTAGCTTCACGTTGAACATGGTAGAGTACCTTTGTCTAAACTAGATAGTTCTCATTCGCGTCAGGAGACATCACACTATCATAGATTGGTGGCATGTATAGCTAGACTCTTATTCATGCTAGGTTATTCTGAGACCGACTAAACCATAGCTCTGATACCACTAAATGTAACATCCCTTACCCGTATCCAACATCGGGATAGAGTTTGAGGCGTTATAAGACTTAAACATACACAATTTCATAAAATTGGGTCATAAAATTTCATTTAAATTAAAAAACTTCAATCACATGCATAATGTCCCTTATTCGAGCTATCGAGGCTCTAAACATGCATGAAAGGCGATTTGAGCCTAAACCAAGAACTTTGGAAAGTTTTGGGAAAACTTAGAAAAATTTTCATGAAATAAGGTCATACACTCGTATGGACAGGGGGACACGCCCGTGTCTTTAGGTCGTGTAACTCTCTATTAATGACGTCTGCAAAATAAATTGAACCACACAGCCAGGCCACACGCCTGTGTCCTTAGGCCGTGTAACTCTCTATTTATGATGCCTGCAAAATAAATTGAACCACACAGCCAGGCCACACACCCGTGTGCTAGGTCGTGTCCTCCATACGACTGAGACACATGGCCGTGTCTCTGCCCGTGTGGCTAGAACATAGGCTATTTTCCAAGCCTTTTTGTTGTCTCAACCCTTCACATGCTTAAACACTTCATAAACACATGCTATAACACTGATTTAATGATTACACATCCTTTATTAAGACTCAAAAATAGAATTTTCATGGCTACATACATGTGAATAACATACTTGTATAATACTAAGTCTAAACACATCCATTCATATTATTTTGGCTTTACCATTTTAATCACTCTTATACTCTTATACCATGTTCAATAGCATACCATTTAATCTCAACAAAATCAGAAAGCATACATATCATGATATCATCTAAACATAGCAATCAAGCCAAATCATATAACCACCTAACAGGGTAATATCACATAACTTTGATAATTAGGCTTATTAGCCATGACAATCATAAGCCACATCTTATGGCTATATACAAGGTACTAATATAAGCCAACATCTTGGCCAAATCATAAGAACACATATCATTAACTAAGTCCCTATGCATACCACTCACTTGATGACGTTTAAGATTCATCAATACCCTGAAAGTGATAGCTTGATAGTGTGATGCTACCTCTGACGATCTCCAGCCCCGAGCTAACCTGGCAACACTAAAAGAAATGAAAATGAGGGATTAAGATTTATAACTTAGTAAGTCCATATGAAAATAATAAGCAATTTAATCAACATGTTTCTCAAGTAATACAATCACAATTTCACTTTTAGTTATGTTCAAGTCAAACTATTTACTCGAGTCATAGTCACTCAATTACTTATAACTTGAGCTATAGAACTGCAAATCATGATCCTCTAATTTTTCCTGAAACTAGACTCACATTTCTTCTTATGATAAAATTTTTCAAATTTTTTTCTCTAGCCAATAAGTACAGTTTATTCTTCAAAGTTACCCCTATTCTGCTGTTTGACAACTTAGACCTTTCTTTACTAAAATTCATTTATCTATTAGTACGGGAATCGTATGATGTTCCTGTCTACTTCTATTGAAAATATATTCATTAATAATTAATTAGTATAAATTCCAACCCATAATTATTTTTGTAAAAGTTTTAGTTATTTCCAAAGTTAAGACAAGTGAGCCCGAAATCACTCTGATTTTGTCTCACAAAAATTCAAAGATCTCATAATATAAAATTCTTTTGCTTACACCGTTTCCTCTATGTGAAACTAGGCTCAATAAGATTTAATTTCATATTTTATTCAGTCTCTAATCTAATTTCCAAAATTTTTGGTGGATTTTCAAAGTTGGACTACTACTTCTATCCAAAACTATTTCAGTGTAATATAATGATAACTATCATAAGTTCATTTTCAACTAACCATGAACACACCATCTCATGGATTCCATGTTCAATTACACAATGTAAGTTAGCATGATATTGCAACAAAATTCATAATCATAATTCATACATTTTAGCTCACTGATGTCTCAACATTTCAAAGTCTGAGTAATCATAAGCTTACTGTACATACCTGTAACACTCGTAGTATAGTATACAACCATACCTTCCGTAACATGTCCTCCTCGGGACTTTCCTTACGTCATCCATTGTATTACCCGTTGAACACTTGGAATACAATTGGATACGTGGAAATTTGCACATAAGTGCCACATATACAAACGTAGCCAAAGCTACCACATAACATGTAATGCTCACGAATGAGCTACTCACAGGCTTGCTCATATAAGCTATCGGTCATGGTGTAACTACACGGGCTGCTCACACAAGCGGACAGGTATCCGACCAACTCAAGGATTACCTAGCCACAGGTAGAACACGCAAGACTTTTTCCCAGAACCAAATTACATGTATCGCCTCCATTATGAACTCGAACCGACTCAACGAGCTCGGATGCTTCACATATACCACGAACTTGGACCAACTCAACAAGTTCAGATTTCTCACATATATCACGAACTCGGACCAACTCAACAAGCTCAAATTTCTTAATTCCAAGTGACACGTCACTTGTATCCTAAACTATTCCTAAGGTTCAAACGTGATTTTCCTCACTTGCATATGACATACTTTGTCGTACTTGCTCGTGATGTCGTATGTAACGACCATATATCATTCATTCTTACAATAGTACCAATTGCCCATTCATAGCATAATAAGGCATAACTCAAACACCAAATAAGCTTTTATAAATTTACATAACATATATCACATATATCATATATCACTTGTCATATATCATCAGTTTATTGCATTTGATGTAATATTCTTCCATGTCATATTTCCACATCATGCACACCATTCCATCAACTTTTTCAAATGTATTCAATCATACAATTTATGCAATAACAGTAAATAACTATAATTCAAACATAACATTGCATTATTATTATCATACGAACTTACCTCAAATCCGAGCACGGCTAATTATTTCATTTAGTCCACAATCTCGTACTTTCTCGATTTAAGCCCGAATCTCAGTTTTCTTGATCTAAAATTTCAAATATAGCTTAATTAGGACTCACATTATTCATAAAGACCCAAAAATCTATTATGGAAAAATTACATTTTTGCCCTTAAACTTTATCATATTTACACTTTTGCCCCAATGCTCGTAAAATGATTTTTCATTCAATTTATTTGTTCTTTAAGCCTAGCCAAATCAGTTTTCATAACAATAGCAGCCCACAATTCCCACTAAATCACAATTTTATGACAAATTTTATAACCTTTACAATCTAGTCCTTTTCAACATTTTCACCGAAAATTACTAAGCAGAAGTCGTTTATTTAACACCCAACATTGATTTTATACCATTAGACATCAAAACACATTCATATCACTCATGGGTAAAATTATAAACATGAACCCTAGCTTAAAATAATTATAAAAATAGATAAATTGAGTTACCTGGACTTCAAAAACATAAAGAACATTAAAAGCGGGGTTTGGGATCACTTACAAAAGAGCTTGGAAGCTTGGACCAAACCCTATCCAAGGCTTCCATGCTATATTCGGTTAATACATGAAGAAGATGGACAAATTTGGCTTATTTTGGCTTTTTAATTCTTTTAATTATTAGATTACCAAAATGCCCCTAACTTAAAAATATTCTATTTCACCCATTTCATGTCTATTTTTGTCCAAGAATTAACCAAGGGTCTAATTACCATTTAAGGACCTCAAATTTAAAATTTCAAAATAATTTGATACCTCTAACATGTAGAACTCAACTTTTTTAGTTTTTAAAAGTTAGTCCTTTTGACTAAATTGGGTGCCCAAACGTCAAAAGTTTCAAATGAAATTTTTCTAAATCATCCCGTGAAATTGTAGACGATAAAAATATAATAAAAATAAGTTTTCTTATGCCGAATTTGTGGTCCTAAAACCACTATTCTAACTAGGCCCTAATTTGGGATGTTACATCGGCTATGGTTTGGCTCGATTAAGGTATGTGTTTTGTTCGATTTTTGATGATTTCTATATTTTTGTGATCGTTTCTTTGTGTTTTACTAAGCCCATGTCTCAATTTCTTATTTTGTTAATGATTTTGAGCTGTGCCATTGATGAAATTATGAGTTTTATTAAGTTTGATGATAGTATATGGAATATTGATGTTGGTTTAATATGTTTTTCTTTGAATTTTGTATGAATTTGAGTAATTTAGTCTAAATTGTAAAAATTATATTTTGAGGGACTAAAATGTGAAATATGAAATATGTGGACTTGTATGAACTATATGAAAATTCAGCTAAGAATGGATAAATGGAAATTTTGTATATTTTATGATTTTTGTGATTAGGAACTAAAGTGTTAAAATTTGAAAATATGAGGGCTAATTTGTAAAATACCCTAACTGAGTGTTTATGGATTAATTTGAATGATTTTTTTGAATAAAAGAGTTAAATTTGAATTTATATAGATCAAGAACAAAAGAAAACAAAATTAGATCGGGGGAAGTTGAAAGTTGTCGAGTAGTCGACTCTATTCGTTCGAATCCATACGACGTAAGTTGATATACAAATAAATGTATTCAATTGAATTATTATTTGCTTATATGATATTTGAATTGTTATGAATGGATTTGAGAGCGAAATATGTCAAATCCAAGAAAGTTTTGATAATGCGACGACGTCCGAAAAGCCCTTTACGAACCATAAGAATAGTTAGGATACATATGTCATGGCATAGGATTTTTGATATGTGATTTTGTGTAAGACCACGTCTGGGACGTTGGCATCAACTTATGATTTACATGTAAGACCATGTCTGGGACATCGGTATCGTATTTGATTTCATGTAAGACCCTGTCTGGGACAGTGGCATCGATATTTGATTACATGTAAGATCACGTCTAGGATGTTGACATTGTAGGAGCATTCCTAGCTATCTGAGTATCCTTATTGATTCCTAACAGTTCAACGGGCATTCTGAGAAATGAATGAATATGAGAATGTGTACTCAAATTCAGGTACGTTTGAATTTTACATTATGATTACGATTGAAAGGTAAGTATATGTTTATATGCGGACATATGTAATATGTATGAATTATATGAGTATGAAATGTGTTATGTGTAAATGACTTATGAACAATTAAGTTATATGAGAATTATGGATATGTGATTATGTTTTGCCATGAGCTACATGAATGAAATGGTTTAGAAATGTGTTACGTGATGAGTTCATTTGTATATGGCTTACTAATCCTTTGAAAGCTTACTTTGTGTGTGTTTACATTGTTTTATAGTTATCGAAGCTACTGGAATCTTGGGGATCATTGAAGATCATCACCACACTATCGAACTCTATTTTGATACCTTTTGAAAATGTATATATTGAAGTATGGCATGTATAGGCTAGAAGTTTGTGAATATGTTTGGTAATGTGTATATCTAGCCATGTGATATGGTTTGGTTTTGGTTATAATTATGAATATCTTTTGAGCATAAACTATGTGATGCAATATTGTTCATATGACGTGTTCATGAATGACCTAGTGAGAAATGGTCAATTTGGTAAGTTGGTAATGTGATTTAGTTGTGGAAATGTTATGATTTTGACATGAGATTGGATGTGAAATATTGAGATAAGGTTATGTTAGAATGAATGAGTTTGCTATGTGCTTTTTGGTATGTTTTGAATTGGTTAAAAAGGATGAAATTTGTTGTTAATGAAACGGCATGAATGATGTATGTTTTAGTTGTGAATTGGTTGAGAATTTGGTATAAAATGATTTGGTTTTGATGCTTGTAGAGATGGTTCAAATGGGTGGCAATTTGGCGTTGCAAATAGACTATTTTTGTCCACACAGGCAGAGACACGGGCATGTGTCTCAGCCATGTGCGACAAACATGTAATATCCTGATTTTGGGCCTAGTCGGAATAGCGGTTTCGTGACCACAAAATTCGAGATGGAAATAATTATTTTATGATAATTTTGAGGTCTATGATATGATTGCATGATTGTGTGAAAATTTCGTGAAGAAATTTTATGCATAAAGTGCTTAAATTGAAATTAGGGACTAAATCGAATAATTTGGAAAACTTGCATTCTAGAAGTTTCTAGTATGAAATTGTTTTGAAATATTAATTAGGAGGTCTTAAATAGCAAATTTATCAATTTCTAAGTCTATGGACAAAAATTGGACATGGATAGAATTTTTGGAAAGTTTAGTAGTAAGGGCATTTTGGTCATTTAGGGGTAAAATGAATTAAAATACAAAATTAAAAGCCAATTTTGCTCATCCTCAACCCCATGGCCGAATATAGCAAGGAGAAACCATGGCTAGGGTTTTTCAAGCTTCCAAGCTCTATTGTAAGTCCGTTCTAGCCTCGTTTTTAATGATTTTTATGTTTTTGGAGTCCCGGTAGCTCGATTAAGCTTATGCTAGCAATAATTCAACCTAGGGTTCATATTTGGAAAAATACCCATAGGTGAAATTTGTGTATTTTGGTGTTTTATGATAGAATATGAGGTTTTAAATTATGTTAGACAACTTGTACTACTCGGTTTTAAGTGAAAACGAGCAAAAGCGCTTAATCGGTAAAAATACCTAATAGTCATAAGTACATGTTAGAGTGAGAATTTGATGTTTCCATAGAAGGGAAAAATGATCAGCATGTCATAAAACATAAGAAAATAGGCTGAAGTTTAATTTACAAGCTTTGGGGAAAAAGTGTAAATATGCAAAAGTTTAGGGGCAAAACTGTAATTTTTCCAAAATATGATTTTGGGTCAATTTGAATAATGTGAGTCCCAATTAGACTATATTTTAAATGATAGAGCAAGGAAAACTGAAATTCGGGCTAAAATGGAAAAATACCAAGTTGTGGACGAAATGGTAAAAGTAGCCATTTTCGCATACGAGGTAAGTTCATGTGTAAATAATGTAGCATAATTGTTATTTTTAAGTTATTGATGTTAATTATATGATATGCTGATTTTTTTTATCGTGAAATATTATGCTTTGTGGTTAATGTTGAGTAATATGCAAATTATGTTTACTACTTGATAAATATGAATTGCTACCGAGTATCGGTTCTGATATTCCATGGAAGACGGCAATGTGAGATCGAGGAAAAAAGCCTGTTTGAACCTTAGGAATAGATTAGGATACAAGTGACATGTCACTAGGATGGTTGAGCATCCGAACTCGTTGAGTTGAGTTTGAGTTCACTTATGGATGCGAATGTCCGAACTCGTTGAGTTGAGTCTGAGTTCATTTATGGATGCGAACGCCCGAGCTCGTTGAGTTGAGTCTGAGTTCACTTAGGGGCGGGTTACATGATTTCTTGATTACATATGTGGCACTTATGTGCAAATTATCCATGTATCCGAGTTATATTCCGATGTGTTCAACGGGTGAAATTTCTAGTTTAATGGAAAAGCACTTAAGATATAAGTGACGTTTTGGGTAAGTGTTGTGAAATGGACACTTTGGACAGGTATGTTCTTAACCCTCGGGTTGAAAATAGATACAACAATGATAAGGTGGTAAGATGATGAATGATGTTTAAAGATGTGATATATGTTTTGGTGGTACCATGCTAAAGTTGTTTGGTATATTTGTATTGTTATGTTACTTGTTATTTACATATGAACTTACTAAGCATTTATGCTTACTCCCTCCTCTTTATTTACTGTAGTTTTGAACAAGCCAGCTCGGGAATCGGGATGGGTCGAAGGTTCGATCACACTATCTAAAGGACTTTCATCTGGGTAAATGGCTTGTAAAACTTAAGTATGGCATGTATAGCAATATATTTATTTTGTGTAAATAATTTTATGATATGGCCATGATTGGTTGAGAAAATGTTTGATATTGATAAGTCATGGTGATGGTTAAATTTAGATCATGTTTGATATCATGGAAGTTTAATAGGTTATCTAGTTCATAACAACTCATGAAAAGATGAAATTTGCCTTAAAATAGAATATTGCTGCAGCAATGACATGAATTTGAAAAATCACTAAAAATAGTATAAATGGAATTAAATGATGAGCAAGTTATGAAATCGAAGCTTAATGAGTCTACTTTCATATGGATAAAAAAAACAGGCATATAAATTATACTTTATGAGATATTTGAAACCTTGTGAAACAGGGCTAGAGTGATTTCTGGATCCTCTGTTCTGACTTTAAAAATTCATAATAAATTGTAAAAAAATAATTAGAAGTCATTATTTATATTTACAGATTCCTTATCGAGTCTAGTTTTAAGAGAAACAAACTTCATAGTCATTGAAATTCTTTATAGAGAGATATCTGATTTGAAATATACAGATTTCAGAGCAGTCAAACCCTGAAACAGGGGAGACTTTAACTAATAAACTGTACTAATTTGCCCAACCAAAAATTCTAGAAAAAAATTAGTAAATAGATATATGAGTTTAGATTTATGGAAAATTTACGGATCTTGATTTTGAGTTTCTTAAGTCGAGATATGATTTTTCTTGTAACTGTGATGCGAGTAGCTAGAAAGCTGTGAATGTATAAACAAAAGATTTGAAGTTCTTAATTTGATAAATTATGTTCGGTAACTCCTCAAGCTCGACTCCGGCGATGGTTTCGGGCGTGGGGGCATTACAAAACAGTTATGTTACATGGCCGTGTGTCCCTTGGGGTACCCTATGATTTAAAGTTAGTATACCGTACAGTTTTGGCATGGGCTCGACACCCGGGTTTGTCTATCGGTCGTGTGTGGCACACGGGCTGGCATATGGGTGAGTGGTCAGCCATGTGACCCAACTCAGTAACCTCCCTAATTTTCACACGGCCTGGCACAGGGGCGTGTATTGTGGCCATGTGGACAAGTCAGTATGTATGCCCTGTTTTTTCACGGCCTAGACACACGAACGTGTCTAATGCCGTGTGAGGCACATAGCCTGCTCACACAAGTGTGTGACCTTTATAACTTTGAAAAATGTTTAAGTTTTTAAAAAAAATTATATGTGCCTGGTTTTGTCCCTACCCTTTTTTAAAGCATGTTTAAGGTCTCGTTGACCTATGTAAGGAACTCTGTAATGATGTATGACTTTGATGCTATTATGATTGTGAAATAAATGTGAAATGTTCAGATATGTCTCGTAACACATTTTAACCCTAGTCCGGTGACGGATATGAGTTAGGGGTGTTACATTTGGTTGGTATCAGAGCTGGTTGGTATTAGAGCATGATTTAGTTGATTCTAGGACTAACGTAGCGTATGTGAGTCTAGCTACACATGTCATATTTATGATCTGCAATAGTGTGATGAATCCTGACAATGAAAATGTGTTTTATATAGTAAATGGATCCCAAACGAGCCGTAGCTGACAATGCCAAGAGTAATGTGCCTACTCCTCCTCAAGGGGTAGCGCCATCTGATTCTAGACTTGCAACAAGTAGCCACGAGGGAGAGTGTAACACCCCTATGCCGTGACCGTCGCCGGAATAGGTAAGGGGCATTACCGGGCTTGTAACTCATGTCAGAACCGTAAAATTTTGAACTTTCTCTTGAAATAAAGGTCATTCATTTAGATAAGTACCAAGCACAGCCAGGGATAAAATTTAAACTTCTCTAAGTAAACATTCAAAAGATGCCATTTTCGCATGGCTTATATACATTAACCAAAATATTCTTCCGCCACTAGTCTATTTTATACAAGCCATAAGATAATCCAAAACATAGCAGTACCAAACAGTGGATAGTGATAGTGTGACTAGTTGCTGACGATCCCCGAGCCTGTAGCTTCGCAATGAGATCTATAAAACTGAGAAAACAAAATAAACGGAGTAAGCATTATAATGCTTAGTAAGTTTTAAGTAGTGTCAACAGATAACAATCAAATCATAACATAGTTGTTCGTATTTTTTATTTCCCTCTTCCTTCAGGCATACCATCCCTTTACCGAATATGCACATCTCATCATATACAATAGGCAGATAAACCTTCACATAAAAGTGAGCTCATGTGACATAGATCTATTGTATGATTTCACATAACCTCTCACACTGATCCGATGTCACATAATCATACGAATAGTCTCATAGATTGCTCTCGTATGCATCACATAACTACCTTATGATTTAGTTCAAATCAAGCTCACATATAAACTTGGAGTACATACCTGTTTAACCTTTCGCATTGAATATATTTATAAGCAATTCTTATTACGAAGTCTTATAGCTTTAACCTCTACTCGGATTATCGGTGAGACCTTTAGCTCAGACGAAATCTCCACATGAAGTTATCGGGTCTTACCCGGACAAAATCTCCACACGTAGTCATCGGGTCTTACCCGGACATAATCTCCACACGTAGTCATCGGGTCTTTAGAGCTCGGATATAGTACGAGCACGAAGCTTACGGACATTAATCAGTGATAATATTCTCGCATAAAGCCTGCGGGGTTTTAACCCGGATATAGTACTGACACAAATGCCCTTCGGGACTTATCACATTTATACACTTTCACATCCATCACGTTGGCCACTCGGCCCTGTCGCATATATACACTTTCACATTCATGACATCGGCCATTAGGCCTTATCACATATATACACTTTCACATTCATCACATCGGCCATTAGGCCTTATCACATATATACACTTTCACATTCATCACATCGGCCATTAGGCCTTATCACATATATACACTTTCACATTCATCACATCGGCCATTAGGCCTTATCACATATATATACACTTTCACATTCATCACATCGGCCATTCGGCCTTATCACATATATACACTTTCACATTCATCACATCGGCTATTAGGCCTTATCACATATATCCACTTTCACATTCATCACATCGGCCATTAGGCCTTATCACATATATATACACTTTCACATTCATCACATTGGCCATTCGGCCTTATCACATATATACACTTTCACATTCATCATATCGGCCATTAGGCCTTATCACATATATATACACTTTCACATTTATTCAAATATACTTCACATACCACATATACTATCATGTACAGACTTGGTCTTGGCCGAATCTACATCCATCACTTTCCAATGAATAATTCAATTTTACGCCATACTATCATTTCATATTCGAATACTCATAAGCTTACAATATCACGATTTAGAATTCAAGTATGGGTTTAATCAATAGCTTATGAGCAACTAAAACAAGTTTTATCCATGTTTACAACAAAATCACATATTCACTACGAGCTGTTTTCCTGAGCAATGGTCACTAAATTATTTATAACCGGAGCTACAAAACCCCAAATCACTTGCCTTTAATTTTTCCTGAATATAGACTCGTATATCTTCCATCCATAAAATTTCCAGAATTTTAGGTTTGGCTAATCAATACCAGATTTTTCTTAAAGTTTCCCCTGTTTCACTGTTTGACTAATCTGACCACTCTTCACTACGAATCAAATTTCTCATTTTACAGAATTCAAAATGTGTTTTATTTGATTTCATTTGAAACTAGACTCATTAAGGAGTCTAAGCATATAAATTTTATCTTATAACCATTTTTGTACAATTTATAATGATTTTCTAAAAACAGAACAGGGGATTTCGGAGTCATTCTGACACCGTCTCACACAACTTTAAATATCTCTTTATAGGAAATTTCTTTGCTCACAAGGTCTCCTTTATAAGAAACTAGACTAATTAAGCCTTGATTACATATTTTATTCAGCCTATAATTCCACACCAACAATTTATAGTGATTTTCTAAAATCACGTTACTGCTGCTGTCCAAAGCAAATTATTACAATTTGCTCTTAAATTTCCAAGTCCAAACACATATGAACTTACCATTTGAGTTTAAGACATATCGTGGCCACATCATACCTTATTAAATCAACTCACTATGTCCTATTATGATTGAATTTACTCAACGTTTAATCACTTAAAACTTACCTCAGAAGTGGTCGACGATTAGATATCCACGGCTATTCGTTTACTTTCTCTTTTCCCTTATCCGACTTTGATCCTCTAAGCTCTTGAGCTAAATCAAACAATTTACTTCCCAATCAAACACAATCACACGGCATCCATATACATTTTAGAACAATTCTTAACATATTTACTACTCATTTACAAACGAAATACTCATATCACATTTATAAAACTACCTTTCATAAACACTATGTATAAATATGCATTTCTTCACTATTTACTAAGTCAAGCCAAACCACATGATTTATTAATCGTTAATATATATATATACAGCATTAACAACTTCACTTAAGCTTAAGTATAAAATTTGGTCTTACCAAATTTTGCACATTTTACCAAAATAATAACTACCAATTTTACACATAAGTGCCGAATCAAATAATACCACACTTACAATATCACTTGACTAATGAAATATCCAAAATATCAATCTATCATTTACCAAATTCATAAACCACATATAAGGCACATTTTAAACTCAAGCATGTAACTTAACAACTTAACCATTAGTTGCCGAACCACAAACAAAACATATTCATACGTTAATATCTCAAACCTTACCTTAACAACCAATATGCAAGATATCACATATACATAACTTAGCTTATGAGAACATATGTATTACATCATAAACACATCTTTTACCAATTACCTCACTTAAGCCAAATTTTTATAATCAACCACAAAAAAATATACCACAAATCACACTTCCAAAATGGGCTACTTCCATGGCCGATTATACTTCATCATTAACATATCTCATTTTCGAATCATATAATCAACATTTGTTCAAGACATCAAACCTCTTTAATTTCGGCTATTACTAATATAAACATTCACAAATCATATTCTTAGGAAGACCGATTTCTTTCCATAACACATTCATCATCAATACTTAGATGAAGCAATCAAAATCCCTTCCTTTATACCCTAGCCGAATGCTCCAATCATCCATCAAAATTACAAATTTTAGCATGGGCTAAGTAAGAACCATGATTATTTACCTAAAACAAGTTAAAATTTCACAATTTGACATAATATACTAACCTTTTTAATGACTCAAGTGACCAAAAATTCTTCCCCTCCTTTGTTTCTTCTATTCGGCCATGTTGAACAACAAAGAAAGAATTTTGTTTTTCCTCCCCTTTCTCTAGTCACGGCAATGGGGAGTAAAGGGGGAGACAACTTTGGTTTCTCCTCCCACTCACCTCATGTTTTATCATTCTTAATATTTTCTCTTTTTTTTTCTTTCTCCATTTCTTTATTACTAACTTTATTTTATTGTTTCCTCCCATGATGCACCAACACAACATGTCTATGACATGTTTTTAGCCATAACATCTTGTCCACCCATGCTCTTTATTTTATTAATCCTTACATAATGCACTACCCCAACATGTTTATGACATGTTTTTAGCCATAACATCTTGTCCACCCATGCTCATGGCCGGCCACTACATATTAGGGGGGGAAATTGACATGCAAGTCCTCCCTTTTGATTACATACACTATTAGGTCCTTGTAGATTAGCCTATCACATTTCAAAAATGTCACCCATAAGTCCTTTTGACTAAATTCACATGCAATTTACTAAATCGAAGCCTAAAACTTTCACACCTTCATAATCACATATTTTAGACAATAAATATCACATTCAAATAATTTGGTGACTCGGTTTAGCGGTCCCGAAACCGCTTTCCGACTAGGGTCATTTTAGGGCTGTCACAACTCTCCCCCACTTAAGAAATTTTCGTCCCCGAAAATTTCTACCGATGCATAGTTTAGGATAACGTCCTCTTATTGAATTATATCCACAAAGACATTAGCTCATTGATAGCAATTGTAATTCATTATTGATTTCGCATCGATCTATAAAATCATTTTCTTATCTTAAAACAAATGCATAAACATTTCTACAAGTATGCACATATATCTCATTTTCTTGATTTCATAAGTAATAATCACTTAATTTAATTCACAAATGCATTTCAAACACATATTAAGCACATATTAATATGTATAATTCACATCATCAACCCACATATTTGTAACCCACATTTTCATTCATGTATAAGCTGTAACCTGACCGAAAGTACACATATACTCAAACATCCCAATAAATATCCTTTACCACTCCATCATATCTCACTATTCAACTTAACCTATTTCCAACAGAAAATCAACTTCCACATACCTGAACATTGAGTTCATTTAGCACATTCAATCACCGTTAACGATACCCGTATACAATCGATTTGGCATCAAGCCTCATATTGTATACCGGCATGGGATTTATTTTAGCACATAACCCATATATCCAAAATTATCAGCATTCATCACAAATTCTTACAGACTTTCAAATGTCGAACTTAATCGAAATAATTTCTTGAATATGATTAACAAAAAAAATAGGGGTCATTTAGCAATAGCACATATGACTTCATATACCAAGCATTCCATAGACTAAATTCGTAACACATTTATAACATGAATTCATTTCTTAGCAACATATCCACCATCTTTTTACTTTCATCTGATTTTCTCATACCTTCCGTACATACCTGTATCAGTTATTCTGATCTTACTTAATTTATCATCTTAAATATACCTGTTGAATCATTCGAAATCATCACGGATACTCATTAAGCACATATAGCTCTTACAATGCCATATCCTAGACATGGTCTTACATATTCTCACTGTAACACCCCGAACCCGATACCGTCGCCGGAGTCGAACACGAGGTGTTAACAGACTTCAAACCACTTATTCGACATTTCCCAGACAAGCTGCCAATCTGCGTACTAGTCGCTTTAAAAATCATATCTTGAGTTCTGAAACTCAAAATCCAGTTCCGTAAATTTTCCCTAGAACTAGACTCATATACCTATATGGTAGAATTTTTGTAGAATTTTTGGTCGGGAAAATTAGTACAGTTTATTAGTCAAAGTCTCCCATGTTACAGGGATCGACTACACTGACCCTTGCGCATTACGAATTGGATATCTCCCTGCACAGAGCTTCAATACTGATGTCGTTTGTTTCTATAGAAACTAGACTCAGAGAGGAATCTGTACATATATGGCATGACTCCTAATTATCTCTGGTTAATTTATAATAAATCTCCAAATTCGGAACAGGGAATCCAGAAACCGTTCTGGCCCTGTCTCACGAGAACCTGAATATCTCTTAACATACTGTCCATATGATCTTTTCGTTACTTCTATATGAAAATAGACTCATCGAGCTTCGAATACATAATTTATTCATCAATTAATTCCACTCCTACTATTTTTAGTGATTTTTCAATCTCACGTCACTGCTGCTGCCAGCATCTGTTATGAAAGCAACTATACCCATTTCGTGATTTCTCCTTGATCTAACTAGTAATTCACCATACATATCACAAATTATGATCATGACTAGCCATGCCAAAGGCTAATCATTGTCAAACATCCCCCTACTACACTATTGCCATATCATGAATTTTAACACCAAAATAATCAACCATGACATATGGCATAAAAAGGTCGAATTATCAATATTTACGACCTAACGTTATGAAACCAAACCCAACCGAACATTTATGCCATTTTCGCATGGCTAAAAGTTTACATACCAAAGTTCAAACACAACATAATAGTCTATACATGCCGAAATGTTCTCCTAAGCCGACTAAGAAGAAAGTACCAAAACTTGCTAGCCGGTGTGATGACTCCAATGACGGCCCGATCACGCAAAAAGAGACGAGTCCAAGAAACCTAGAATAGGTGACAAGGAAACACCGAGTGAGTATATAACTCAGTAAGTCATAAGCAATGCACTACCATCCAATAATAACATTATCACAATAGGAAACAAAATGGAACGAGGCTAGTTACTCCATCCATACCGAACCATGCCATAGTTCCTCAGACCCATCGGTTCAATCTCATACCAAATCATGCATTCACATTCCATATACTCATCAATAGGATATTTGAGGCATTTTCATACATCATTTTATTTTCGTTACAATCATACAACTAAACGGCCTTTCACCTATTCCACGATAAATCTTATGTACGTGACTTCAAGTATATTTGTCACATAGGTTCAAACTTACCAAGCTCAACTCCAAATATAGTCATAGCACCTATTAGCCATGAACTCAAGGTACTTACCCGATCCGCTGTCCGTGATCGACTCAATAATGTCGCACACTTAGTGTCCATAATGATTCAAAAGTATATATTAAGTCCGCACACTCAGTGCTATATAATCAACTCGCACACTTAGTGCTACATAATCAAACTCGCACACTTAGTGCTACATAATCAAACTCGCACACTTAGTGCTACATAATCAAACTCGCACACTTAGTGCTACATAATCAAACTCGCACACTTAGTGCTACATAGTCAAACTCGCACACTTAGTGCTGTACAATTTAAACCCGCACACTTAGCGCCAATCTCATGATCATAAATGTTTATACCTGCACTCTTAGTGCCGAGGTCAACAACTCAATACATCTCACCTCTTTTCTCTTCATTCAACACTTTCATCACCACATACATACATGTATATAAATTTATCATTCCATTCAGCATGATTACATAGACATTATGTCTATTTAGATCAATACAAAATATATGCTTGATGACTTACTTTGTGTTGGGTAAAACGGTTCCAACTCGGTTACTCGATGATCTTTTCTTTGCCCTTGCTTGCCTCTCCACCTTTAGCTTCTTGAGCTAAATCGATAAATTAACTAGTTTAACCATCTTGCTAAACATTCATACTTCAATTACACATGCATATGTATGTTTGTATATTCGGCAATGACAATGGTAATTTAGCAAACCTTAATTTAACTTATAATTGTTCATAACACATTTAAAGCATCCACTCCATTCCATCATTTTAAAGCACATACATTACTCAATATTATCCAAGTTCACATTCGGCATTTTCACAAATACACATGCCAATTTCATTCACTCATCTCTAATGTTAATTTAGAAATGCCGAATGTCGCCAACTAAATGGCATACACACACACCCACATGCATAAAAGTCATCCACACCTCCTATAGCTCATTCGGCATTCACCTTTGCTAGTTTTTCCCATTTTTTGTCGGTTATATATACATAGTCCTAAGGTAATATCACGAATGGGCTTACATATATATGTATATATATATAGCCGAATATGCAAAGCTTAAACTCAACATCACATAAGCTCCTAAGTGATGGCCAAATATGTATATCTATATATATTCATCAACTATACTATTACCTTTAATTTATCTAATCACACAATTTCATCTAAGTTTAGCATGAAACACAATCATCACCCTTATTAATCTTTTATAGCCGAAAACCATACTTACCCCCAAAATCGAAATTTCAACATGGTTTACAAAAATCACTTGATAACTCACTCAATATTAACTAAAATTTCAAAAGCTAGTACAACTTCCTTACCTTAATAGTGACTTAAGATGACCGATTGCTCATGTTACCAACAAGATTCAAGATTTGAACATGGGCTAACTAAGGGACTTAGTAACTAGCTTAATACATTCAACAATTTCCAAAAGCTACCATGCATTACATACCTTATTCAAGACTAGAAGGAGTGGCCGAATGTTTTACTTCCCCTTCCCCCTTCTTCTTAGCATTTTCGGCCAAGGATGATAAAAGATGAACAATTTTTTCTTTCTTCTTTAGATTCGGCTAGCAAGAACATGAATGATGATCCCTTTTTTTTCCCTTTCATCATTCTTTTTTTTCCATTTCTTTATTACTAACTTTTTATTTTGTTATTCATCCCATGATGCACCAACAAAACATGTCTATGACATGTTTTGCCCATCACACCTTGTCCACCATATTTGTCATGGCCGGCCACTATAAAAAGGGGGAAATTTGACATGCAAGTCCTCCCCTTTTTCCACATGCACTAATAGGTCCTTACGCATTGACCTATCACATTTTAAAATTTTCTCACATAAGTCCTATTGACTAAATTCACATGCAATCGACTAAATCGAAGCTTGAAATTTTCACACATTCATAATTACATATTCTAGACAATAATTATCACATTCAAACATTTCGGTGACTCGGTTTAGCGGTCCCAAAACCACTTCCCGACTAGGGTCAATTTTGGGCTGTTACACTCACATATCGAGCCGATGCCATGTCCCAGACATGGTCTTACACACTATCTCAAATCAATGCCTTCGTCCCAGACGAGGTCTTACATGAATTCCACTTCACACACTTAGTGCCCACAGACCGATCTCGCACTCATAGTGCTCGGTTAAAGGAATTCGCACACACACAGTGCCTCTAATCATTCACACACATAGTGCTATTATTCATTCATTATTACACATTGAAATGACTTAACCAAGTCTATAAACATCATGTATGTACACTTTTAAACATATCATCTCATTTAAATTTGAATTCGTATAGTAATGAACACTTAAACTTTGCTCAAATTACCGGCACGAAGCCTACTAGGCACAAAGGCCCGAATACACGTCACCAGCATGATTGCTCTTCGGGACCTAGCCCGGATATAACACCAGCACAAATGCTCTTCGGGGTTTAGCACGGATATATCACTAGCACGAATGCTCTTCAGAACTTAGTCCGGATACATCACTAGCACGAATGCTCTTCGGAACTTAGTCCGGATACATCACTAGCACGAATGCTCTTCGGAACTTAGTCCGGATACATCACTAGCACGAATGCTCTTCGGAACTTAGTTCGGATACATCACTAGCACGAATGCTCTCCGGGATTTAGCCCGAACATTTCACTCTCAATTCTCATGTACATATACACATATAGCATTACACATTAGTATATCATTTACATTACTTGAATACAAACACAACATGCTTATCGACCATTCAACTTCCAGTTCCATAGCCACATACAACAATCACATTTATAGTCATAACACTCTTTCAAAATTGCATCACTTATACCCTTATAATTCAATCCAAATCGAAATTCAAATACGAGTACATGATACGTACCTGTTCAACTTAATGATTTAGGCATATCTAAGTGAAGTTATATCGCAGATTCTCATAGTCAGAAGCTTGCTACAGCTCGATCGGGATCAAGATTCATTACAATACAGCAAACACATTTTAATAGTCAAAAATCATCACACTATCATTTTATCACTTTATGGCATGTATAAATAGACTCACGCGTGCTACGTTAGTCCTAGAATCGACTAAACCGTAGCTCTGATACCAATAAAATGTAACACCCCTATCCCGTGACCGTCGCCGGAATAGGTAAGGGGCATTACCTGGCTTGTAACTCATGTCAGAACCGTAAAATTTTGAACTTTCTCTTGAAATAAAGGTCATTCATTTAGATAAGTACCAAGCACAGCCAGGGATAAAATTTAAACTTCTCTAAGTAAACATTCAAAAGATGCCATTTTCGCATGGCTTATATACATTAACCAAAATATTCTTCTGCCACTAGTCTATTTTATACATGCCATAAGATAATCCAAAACATAGCAGTACCAAACAGTGGATAGTGATAGTGTGACTAGTTGCTGACGATCCCCGAGCCTGTAGCTTCGCAATGAGATCTATAAAACTGAGAAAACAAAATAAACGGAGTAAGCATTATAATGCTTAGTAAGTTTTAAGTAGTGTCAACAGATAACAATCAAATCATAACATAGTTGTTCGTATTTTTATTTCCCTCTTCCTTCAGGCATACCATCCCTTTACCGAATATGCGCATCTCATCATATACAATAGACAGATAAACCTTCACATAAAAGTGAGCTCATGTGACATAGATCTATTGTATGATTTCACATAACCTCTCACACTGATCCGATGTCACATAATCATACGAATAGTCTCATAGATTGCTCTCGTATGCATCACATAACTACCTTATGATTTAGTTCAAATCAAGCTCACATATAAACTTGGAGTACATACCTGTTTAACCTTTCGCATTGAATATATTTATAAGCAATTCTTATTACGAAGTCTTATAGCTTTAACCTCTACTCGGATTATCGGTGAGACCTTTAGCTCAGACGAAATCTCCACATGAAGTTATTGGGTCTTACCTAGACAAAATCTCCACACGTAGTCATCGGGTCTTACCCGGACATAATCTCCACACGTAGTCATCGGGTCTTTAGAGCTCGGATATAGTACGAGCACGAAGCTTACGGACATTAATCAGTGATAATATTCTCGCATAAAGCCTGCGGGGTTTTAACCCGGATATAGTACTGACACAAATGCCCTTCGGGACTTATCACATTTATACACTTTCACATTCATCACATCGGCCATTAGGCCTTATCACATATATATACACTTTCACATTCATCACATCGGCTATTAGGCCTTATCACATATATACACTTTCACATTCATCACATCGGCCTTATCACATATATACACTTTCACATTCATCACATCGGCCATTAGGCCTTATCACATATATACACTTTCACATTCATCACATCGGCTATTAGGCCTTATCACATATATACACTTTCACATTCATCACATCGGCCATTAGGCCTTATCACATATATATACACTTTCACATTCATCACATTGGCCATTCGGCCTTATCACATTTATACACTTTCACATTCATCACATCGGCTATTAGGCCTTATCACATATATACACTTTCACATTCATCACATCGGCCATTAGGCCTTATCACATATATATACACTTTCACATTCATCACATTGGCCATTCGGCCTTATCACATATATACACTTTCACATTCATCACATCGGCCATTAGGCCTTATCACATATATATACACTTTCACATTTATTCAAATATACTTCACATACCACATATACTATCATGTACAGACTTGGTCTTGGCCAAATCTACATCCATCACTTTCCAATGAATAATTCAATTTTACGCCAGACTATCATTTCATATTCGAATACTCATAAGCTTACAATATCACGATTTAGAATTCAAGTATGGGTTTAATCAATAGCTTATGAGCAACTAAAACAAGTTTTATCCATGTTTACAACAAAATCACATATTCACTACGAGCTATTTTCCTGAGCAATGGTCACTAAATTATTTATAACTGGAGCTACAAAACTCCAAATCATTCCCGCTAATTTTTCCTGAATATAGACTCGTATATCTTCCATCCATAAAATTTCCAGAATTTTAGGTTTGGCCAATCAATACCAGATTTTTCTTAAAGTTTCCCCTGTTTCACTGTTTGACTAATCTGACCACTCTTCACTACGAATCAAATTTATCATTTTACAGAATTCAAAATGTGTTGTATTTGATTTCATTTTAAACTAGACTCATTAAGGAGTCTAAGCATATAAATTTTATCTTATAACCATTTTTGTACAATTTATAATGATTTTCTAAAAACAGAACAGGGGATTTCGGAGTCATTCTGACACCGCCTCACACAACTTTAAATATCTCTTTATAGGAAATTTCTTTGCTCACAAGGTCTCCTTTATAAGAAACTAGACTAATTAAGCCTTGATTACATATTTTATTCAGCCTATAATTCCACACCAACAATTTATAGTGATTTTCTAAAATCACGTTACTGCTGCTGTCCAAAGCAAATTATTACAATTTGCTCTTAAATTTCCAAGTCCAAACACATATGAACTTACCATTTGAGTTTAAGACATATCATGGCCACATCATACCTTATTAAATCAACTCATTATGTCCTATTATGATTGAATTTACTCAACGTTTAATCACTTAAAACTTACCTCGGAAGTGGTCGACGATTAGATATCCACGGCTATTCGTTTACTTTCTCTTTTCCCTTATCCGACTTTGATCCTCTAAGCTCTTGAGCTAAATCAAACAATTTACTTCCCAATCAAACACAATCACACGGCATCCATATACATTTTAGAACCATTCTTAACATATTTACTACTCATTTACAAACGAAATACTCATATCACATTTATAAAACTACCTTTCATAAACACTATGTATAAATATGCATTTCTTCACTATTTACTAAGTCAAGCCAAACCACATGATTTATTAATCGTTAATATATATATACAGCATTAACAACTTCACTTAAGCTTAAGTATAAAATTTGGTCTTACCAAATTTTGCACATTTTACCAAAATAATAACTACCAATTTTACACATAAGTGCCGAATCAAATAATACCACACTTACAATATCACTTGACTAATGAAATATCCAAAATATCAATCTATCATTTACCAAATTCATAAACCACATATAAGGCACATTTTAAACTCAAGCATGTAACTTAACAACTTAACCATTAGTTGCCGAACCACAAACAAAACATATTCATACGTTAATATCTCAAACCTTACCTTAACAACTAATATGCAAGATATCACATATACATAACTTAGCTTATGAGAACATATGTATTACATCATAAACACATCTTTTACCAATTACCTCACTTAAGCCAAATTTTTATAATCAACCACAAAAAAATATACCACAAATCGCACTTCCAAAATGGGCTACTTCCATGGCCGATTATACTTCATCATTAACATATCTCATTTTCGAATCATATAATCAACATTTGTTCAAGACATCAAACCTCTTTAATTTCGGCTATTACTAATATAAACATTCACAAATCATATTCTTAGGAAGACCGATTTCTTTCCATAACACATTCATCATCAATACTTAGATGAAACAATCAAAATCCCTTCCTTTATACCCTAGCCGAATGCTCCAATCATCCATCAAAATTACAAATTTTAGCATGGGCTAAGTAAGAACCATGATTATTTACCTAAAACAAGTTAAAATTTCACAATTTGACATAATATACTAACCTTTTTAATGACTCAAGTGACCAAAAATTCTTCCCCTCCTTTGTTTCTTCTATTCGGCCATGTTGAACAACAAAGAAAGAATTTTGTTTTTCCTCCCCTTTCTCTAGTCACGGCAATGGGGAGTAAAGGGGGAGACAACTTTGGTTTCTCCTCCCACTCACCTCATGTTTTATCATTCTTAATATTTTCTCTTTTTTTTTTCTTTCTCCATTTCTTTATTACTAACTTTATTTTATTGTTTCCTCCCATGATGCACCAACACAACATGTCTATGACATGTTTTTAGCCATAACATCTTGTCCACCCATGGTCTTTATTTTATTAATCCTTACATAATACACTACCCCAACATGTTTATGACATGTTTTTAGCCATAACATCTTGTCCACCCATGCTCATGGCCGGCCACTACATATTAGGGGGGAAAATTGACATGCAAGTCCTCCCTTTTGATTACATGCACTATTAGGTCCTTGTAGATTAGCCTATCACATTTCAAAAATGTCACCCATAAGTCCTTTTGACTAAATTCACATGCAATTTACTAAATCGAAGCCTAAAAATTTCACACCTTCATAATCACATATTTTAGACAATAAATATCACATTCAAATAATTTGGTACCAGTGCATCTGCTACCGGCACATGTCCTGAAGATGAAGATTCTGCCTGAGCATTACCTCGGCCACATCTACGGTCTCTTCCATGAGCTGCTCGTGTACTCATTTCGTATTATCTGATTAAGAATTTTATGAATCAGTTTAATATTTCAGTGTTTATTATAGATGTCTTATGAATAACAGTAATTCAGAGTTTGAGTTTGTTTCCTTTTGCGGTAGCCTAGCTACAGTCTCAGTCTACTTATCAGAGTTTCTATAGTTCCAGTGTTACCCTAATTAAAGTACCATGATAAGGTTTTGTACAAGCATATAACAGATATTTCAGAAACAATCAGAAAGGCTAAAAAAACATACAGACTTGGGTTAGAGATTCAGTGTGCCACCTTCTAAAAAAACCTAATTTTAGAAAACCGATTTTAATCTTTAAAATCATCTATTTGTAAAGAGAAAATATTGGAAACATTCTTGAAAACAATTTATAATCAAGTTCCAAAAAAAACAATTTTCGAAAACCTATATTTAGTGTTTCTTTACAAAGTCCTATTTTTAGACCCGTTCCACAGCTGAGTTGTTGCAACTTGGCTCTGATACCACTAAATGTAACACCCCAAACCCGGCCCAGACGTTATGGCCAGATCTGACGTGTCACATGGACTTACGACTTAGTATGCATTCGTTGGTTTAAGTGATTGGGGTGGTCTTTGTAAAAACAGCGGTTGAATGAAAAGTCGGTTTATCAATCTTTAGGCTATCCACTTGTTGTGCTTGTTGAGTCTTGGAAACGTTCATTAATTTTGCAAACCCGCGCAGCCTAACACTAGTAGTTTCGACATAGTATAAATATAATCAGAAAATAAAACCATAGCGGAAAAAGAAATTTAAATAGCGGCCTTATTACAACTTAAAACCCAGAATTAAATTAGAATATAAAAATAATAAAAATAAACTAACTTAAAAAAATCCAACTTTGCAGATGATGTGGCCACTCCGAATCCCTCGCAGCTCCAAGCCCACTATGGTTTGGGATTTCCTGCAGAGATGAAAATAAAGGGTGAGTTCGGTAAACTCAGTGTGTAACATAACCCAACCATAGCCCAAAACAGATCAAACCTTAGAGTCAGACTTATCTGGGCCTTGGCCCAGTACAGAAATAAAAATGAAACCCATAGGCCCATAGTAGATACAGAACAAATATATTATGAATGCAGAAACCCCAACCCAGAGCCACCCATAACACCCCTGTACCAGCCTTACACCATGTGGGGAGACTACTCGACCCACCCAATCGCTACATACCACAGAAATTGCAGCCAGGCTGCCAGATATTGTGACGAAGTCACCAGAACAGATATATATGGCGAGGCCACCAGATTGCAGCGAGGCTGATAGAACTCTTCCTCCATCAATATAAACCCATGTCCCATACAACAGAAATAATATGTCATGGCATACGTATACAGAAACAGAATATCATGTTTTTCGAAAAAAAATAACCCTAGAGGTAAAATCATAATTTTGAATGCATAAGGGTATTTCAGTAATTATTACCTATTGCCAAGGTTTCATGCTCATTCTAACGTTTAGCAAGTAATCAGAAGTACTTACCTCGTCTTTTTACCAAAGTGGGCCAACGGGCCCCATTGGCCCATTTTCGGCCCATTAAGCCCAAAAATACCGTTGTACATGAAAATGCACACTCTACACTCTAATCATCCAAATGCAATATATTCAATAACAACTGTCTCACGAGCGCTCGCACGCTCGTGAGTTCACAAAATACCAACGTTTTGGTATTTTGGCTTTTACCAATTCAGACTAAGGAGGGTGTCGTTTACACACTTGGTTGATGACAATTGATGACGATATCTCCCACGCGATAATCCTACAATCGATCACTAACACATTAGACTTACGAATTAATGATAACTAACATCAATCCACGTCAACTAACCCAATCATCACACAAGTTAGTCACTTACGCACGAGGGGCAAAATAGTTATTTTACCCTCCAGGGGTAAATCGGTAATCCTACCCTACAGGGGTATTTTAGTAATTCTACAACTTATCCACTTGGGCCTACGAACCCATTGGGACCACATGGCCCATTTTAGCCCATCGCGACCCGAAATAGCCGTCCTACTGCTAGAGTAATGAGAAATACACACCTGTTAGGAGACTGTAGTTAATCCGCGCTCCAAACACTCTTAGCTGACGCTCAACCCAAACGAGCACGTCACAAAACGAAAGGGATTAGCCAAGAAGGGCATGCCTACTCTCCTCATGATTTGCTTTACTTAAAGCTAGCTCTCCATCTACTCTTATGTTAGGTTCTCGATGTGGGATCCCTCCATCACCAGAGTTTAAAACCAACACCAACTCTTGCCGTCCCAACATAGCAAAATAATCAACCTTTGCGTGCCAAAGGGATTCGAACCAAAGTCTTCTCACATGCCAACTCGCGCCACCACCACTAGGCCATCAACTCATTTGTGTCATAAATCCAACACATTAAACTTTAAAGCGCACCTACTTGCTTCCAGATTTATTGAAAAGAAAAACCAAAATATATTGCAAGATCTAAGACTTGAACCTTGGACCCCTTGCTTCCTCTATGGCATCACTTCCTTGTCCCCTAAGTGGCGCCACCTTGCCACTACACCACACTCCTTTTTGTGTCATATTTTACCCCTTTACTCTTAAATGCCCAAACGCCAATTGCATCACCTGTTCATAAAATTAAAATTCCAAAGACTACCACTGATTTAAGTAAAGTTTGGGCCTTCCAAAGGCCCACTAACCTACTAAAATATATATTTTAACCAATCAGAACATAAAATAATTTTAAAAATCACAGAAACACAGAAAACCCAAAAATTGGGGCATTACACCCTTTCACTCGGAACCACAGATGCAAAGTCTTCCACCAATGGTACACCGTACCTCTCAAACGGGAAACAGTACATTTAATGCAATATTCTGGACTCAAAGACAATTCATCAAACACTCTTACCGTGTTCTCTAACCAGAAATTGACTTTTTCAGCATCATCGCTCGTTGTCGCTCAGAAATTTTCAGCACCATATTTTTTAATCTTATCAACTAGTGGTCTAATTAACTGAACTTGATTCACTAGTGGCATAACAGGAGCTTGAAGAGGATTAATCGGGGCTACTCGTAGCTGGTCGAGAATTAACTTGCACCGTTCCTTACGTGGGAGTAGGCGCATTGCTTTCAACACCGTCTGCTACGGCTCTTTTGGGATCCATTTGTTATATAAAAGCATATTTCAATGTCAGGATTCATCACACTATCACAGTTCATAAATATGGCATGTATAGCTAGACTCACAAACACTATGGTAGTTCGAGAACCGACTAAACTGTACTCTGATACCAAATACAATGTAACATCCCTAACCCGTAATTGTCACCAGAATAGGTTAAGAGGCATTACCAGACTCATAACACATATTAGAACCATCAAATATCAAATATCCTATCATTTCTATAAAAATAGATCATTCATATTCAATGTGAACTTTAAAAAATCGTACGAAGTCTAAAACATGCTTTTAGGATCAATTCGATAACATATAAAAGTTGTAATTTATACATATTTCTATCCCATGCTTAGCACATTTTATGGATGATTTTTCCTTAGATTTGGTGAATTCGATACTCCTAATGCGTTAATTTCATGTTTTATACTTAGGTGAGCATAGGAGAGTGAAGAAATGAGAAACGGGCCAAAGACGGAGAAAATGGACCAACGTATGAAATCAACACGGCCTGGACTTCCTCACACGGGCAGACCACACGGCCGTGTCAATTTGGCAGAATCGAAGCATGACTCACATGGGTAGACCACAAGCCCGTGGCTATTTAACAGGCTTTACCATGGCCTGAAGTAATCGTACACGGGCGTGTCACACGGGCGTGTCCCTTTCAAACCCAAGCAGAGTCCTATTTAGAAAAGGCCACTTTTGAGGGCTCTTAGGCATTCCAAAGCCTATAAATACACCCTAGAAGAGGAGAATAGGGGGGACGCATAGGAGGAAGCAAGGAATTTCTTAAGGAAAGCCGATCAATCCATCTCAGAAGCCGGATTCACCATCAAGACTGAGATCTCCCTTAAAATTCCCTCAGGAGTTTTGGGTTTTCTTATGTTTTGTTATTTTTATTCTTTTAAGATGTTTTCTTTCATTAGCTGAACTAAAACTCCTAAATACCTAAGGGGAATGAAACCTAAGACATATCTTGTTATTATTATCTGAATTGTATGATAAATATTTGACTTGTTCTTAATTATGTGTTCTTAATTCCTATTGTCATATTTCAGGATATTGATTCAAGTTAAGCTCTTATTCAGAGGAGGAATAGACCTTGTCTAAGAGTAAATTTGTCATGATTAAGCGGAGTTGATTGTGAGCCTAGAGATAAGGTGACAAGTTTTGCCAGATTAGGGTGAAACCTAATAAGGGGATCCATAGATCGAGTTAATGCAACCCTAGGGCATTAATTCGAAAGAGATTTAAATTATTCAATCTAGGGTTAGACATTGTTAGTCTTGAGAGAGATAATAATATAACTTAGGGATCTCTACGGAACAAGTTGAATGAATAAATCATTCGATTCATAGTCAAATAACAAGTGAAGTCTAAGTGGATTTTTCCTTAGGTATTGTCTTAATCAATCGAGTTTTACAAAAAGTATTTTCCCCAAATTTCATTTCTGTGATTTCTTAGTTTAATTAATTAGTTAGATAAAAAAACCCATTTATTTTTTAGGTTAGATAATAAAAAGAAAGTTGATACTAGTACTTTTAGTTCCTTTGGGTTTGATAATCTGGTCTTGCTAAAGTTATACTACTGTTTGATAGGTACACTTGCCTTCATCGTGATAATAGTTAGTTTCAAGAACGATTCATTATAAATATTTAAAACTTGTCACGAATATCACGTACCAAGTTTTTGGCACCGTTGCCGGGGAACTAAGATATTAGGAACACTCAATTTTTATTACTTTCGCAATTTTACTTTTGCTGCAATTTAAATTTTTATTTTCTTTTCTAATTCTTCATTTATTTTCTTCTGACAGGTTTTTCTAGTTTATGGCCAGGAGAAACACATTAGGACCATTACTTTTTGATAGTGAGATCGATCACACAGTTCACAAAAACCAAAAGAGAAATAAGGTGAAGCTTACGTTACACAGAAGAGCAAGAGGAAGATACTTCAACCACCACCGAGGAGATGGCTGGAAAACAAGAAAATTCGCTACCTCCTACGATTGCTGTTAATCAAAATCCTGCTTCGCGCACTATGAATGATTATGCTAAACCTTCTTTAACAGGAACTGAATCGAGCATAGTTAGACCTGCTGTAGTTGCAAATACTTTTGAGCTAAAACTTAACACAATTCAAATGATACAGCAATTTGTTCAGTTTGATGGTTTGTAGGACGAAGATCCCAACACTCACTTAGTAAACTTTTTAGAACTATGTGATACATTTAAAATTAATGGCATTTCTGATGATGCCATTCGCCTTCGATTATTCCCTTTTTCATTGAGAAACAAAGCGAAACAGTGGTTGAATTCGTTACCGCTAGGGTCAATCATTACTTGGGAAAAAATGACCGAAAAGTTCTTATTAAAATACTTTTCTCCAACTAAAACGGCTAAATTACGTAATGATATCTCTTCTTTTTTACAGATGGATTTAGAAACACTCTACGATGCGTGGGAGAGATATAAGGACCTTTTGTGAAGATGCCCTCACCATAGGTTACCACTCTAGTTACAGGTTCAAACTTTTCATAATGGTCTGAAACCTTCGACTCGACAAATGGTTGGCGCAGCTGCTGCGGAACCATCAATAATAAAACACCTGAAGATGCCTATGAATTTATAGAGGAGATGTCACTGAATAACTATCAATGACAAGTCATGAGGACAAAGCCAACAAAAGCAGCCGATGTTTATAACATTGATTCGGTCACCATGCTCTCTAATCAGGTAGAACTCTTGAATAAGAAAATTGATGGTTTTCTTAGTTCTTCACATGTTCACCCAGTAATGCAGTACGAAGCAAGTGGAGGTGGATCGAATAGTTCAGAATACCTACCTTACAGCCACAACATGGAGAACGAGCAGTTAAACTACATGGGTAATAATCTTTGATCTCAAAACAATCCTTATAGCAATACTTACAATGCAGGTTGGAGGAATCACCCAAATTTTTCATGGGGAGGCCAAGGAAATCAGAAACTACCACTCTCTCTGGCTTTAGCAACTACCATACCAGCAGGAGAAAAAGCCGAACCTTGAGGAGAGGCTAACCAAATTCATCTCAGTGTTAGAGACTCATTTTTAGAATACCGAGACAGTACTCAAAAATCAACAAGCATCAATCCAAGGGCTTGAAACTCAGATTGGAGAGCTCGCCAAGTTAATTTCTGAACAACCACAAGGTAGCCTGCCAAGTAACACTGAATCTAACCCAAGGAAGCAACTCAACGCAATTACCATTCATGATGAGGAAGGGTTAGTGGCAAAACCAACGCCAGAACTGGTGGTAAGCAAAGGTAAGAATGAGGTAGGCCAAAATGAACAAAAATCGGTAAGTACAGAATATAAATTGCGTGTGCCATACCCCAATGCGAAAAGGAAAGACCGCTCAGACAAACAATTTGGTAAATTTCTTAAACTTTTAAAGAAACTACATATTAACCTACCGTTTATTAAAGCACTTTCGCAGATGCCAAATGCAGTCAAATTTTTAAATGAGCTTCAATAAACAAAAGTTAGATGAAAGGTCACATGTGGAGCTGAAAGCGGTTTGCTCAGCCATTCTTCAGAATAAGCTACCCAACAAACTAAAAGATTCAGAGAGTTTTACGATTCCTTGTTTAATTGGTAGTTTAGATGTTAATAATGCGTTGGCTGATCTAGGGGCTAGTATCAATGTTATGCCTTACAATTTGTTTAAGCAACTAGGTCTAGGGAAACCCAAACAAACTAGGATGAACATTCAATTAGCAGATAAAACTGTCAGATTTCCTAAGGGTATCATTGAAGTCGTACTCGTTAAAATTGACAAATTTATATTCCCAGTTGATTTTGTTATTTTAGACATAGAAGAGGACAGTAATGTTCCTTTAATTTTGGGAAGGCCCTTTTTAGCAACTGCTAGAACAATTATTGACGTTAGCACAGGTGAACTCACACTTCGTGTAGGAGATGAAACAATCAACCTTCAAGCTCGCAACCTGAACAACACATCGAAAATTGAAGGTGATTTTACAAATTGTTCTACTAAGACTGATCATACAGTGCAACCTATTTTGCAGGAAATAAGTTCAAAGGACACACATGAGCCATGTGACAGCCCAAAATTGACCCTAGTCGGGAAGTGGTTTCGGGACCACTAAACCGAGTCATAAAAATAATTAACCGTCATAATTGATGATCATTATATGTACATGTGCATGTGTGAAAATTTCGTGTTTGAATTTTGTTAATTGTAAGTGAATTTTATCAAATAGGACTTATGTGAGAAAATTTTGAAATGTGCTAGGCAAATGCAAAGTGGCCTATTAATGCATATTGTGAAAATGATGGGTTTGCATGTCAATTTACCCAAATTAAGGCATAGTGGCCGGCCATGCTATGAGTGGAAACATGTCACAAACATGTTATGTTAGTGAGGTATGTTAGGAAAAATAAAATAAGGAGTATGGGTAATAAAGAAATGGAAACAAAAAAAAAATGTGTGGTTGTTTCCCCCTCCATTATCGTGAGTTAAAGAAAAGAAAAGAAAAATTTTGTTCATCCTTTTTCATCTTCTTTTGGCCGAAAATTCTAAGGAAGGAGGAAGGAGTTCTTGCTTCATGTTTGGTTTGGAAGAGGATTAGGAGGAGGTTTGGCCATACTTGTATCTAGATCAAGGTATGTTTGAGGTTGTGCCAGGAGATTCATGCATTTTTTTAGTTGCTAGATTGAGTTCTAATTAGCCCATGGTTCAAATCTTTGCTATGTCATGGGGATGATATTCGGCCTAGGTGGATTTTGTGTTAATGCCATTGCATGCTAAATATGAAGCTTGTTAATGATGCATGTGATGGTGGATTGATGATTCTTGAATCTTCTTTTTAGCATTTTTGAGTGAGCACATATGTGCATTGGTTGCTAGATGGAGAAGAATCGGCTAGCAAGTTGTGTGCTAAGGCCGAATATAATTTTTGTATATTAATGAGTAATGCATGGGTTAAATTGATGGAAAGGGAGAGGATGCTTTACTAGTGTATATATGTGTGTATTAGCCAAGTTTTGAACTTGAAACAAAATGGTGTTTAGTCAATACAAGTAACCATACTTGTAGAATGTATTAAGTGTTGCAATCGGCCCCAACATAGACATGTATGTTCGGCCACATGAATAAGTACATAAGCTATGTGTATGTTCGGCCATAGGTAGCCTATTGATGGCTTTAGCTTGACTTAGAAAATTCGGCTAAGGGGAAATATTAGCTAGTATGTTGAATTCGATTCGTGATTTCGTACACATGTGACTCTAATGTCTAATGTATATATGGGCTAAGTACCTTGAGCTTCTCTTTTGATGTTCGAATGAATTGTATTAAATTGCTTGATGTGATTAAAAATGCGTATGACCATTGTGTATTTGAGCTAAAAGGGTGGCCATATGACCTATCAAACTCCTTGTCATATTCGGCCATAAGCTAGCAAAATGAGACTTTAATGAGTTAAATTTGTTTGAATTAGCTCAAGAGCTTAGAGGACCCCAGTTGGATAAGGGAAAGGAAAAAGTGGTCGAGTAGCCATCGGAATCATTCGACAACATCCGAGGTAAGTTCTTGAGTAAAAGAGCTTAAATTATGATTTGATTAGATCATGTTTTAAGCAAATCAAAATCATGCTCCTTGTGTGTGGCTATTGAGCCGAAATTGCAAGAATGATAAGTGTCTTGTGTTTGAGTTTTGCTAACGAAAACGAAATACGAATGTGCCATGATTTATTGTTAAATGTGCATGGTTATTTGAATGATGTCCGGGCTAAGTCCCGAAGGCTTTGTGCTAAGTGACCATATCCGGGCTAAGATCCGAAGGCATTTGTGCGAGTTACTAAATCCGGGTTAAGTCCCGAAGGCATTTGTGCGAGTTACTAAATCCGGGTTAAGTCCCGAAGGCATTTGTGCGAGTTACTGTAACCGGGCTATGTCCCGAAGGCATTTGAACGAGTAGCTATATCCGGTTAAATTCCGAAGGTACGTGATTTGGGAATGAATGATCTTGCTGTAAAAATTTCAGTTAATACGCTTGAAACATCCCAACATTGAGGTATGTTTCGTATGTGCTTTGAATTAGTTGAGCCCTTACAAATAAGTATTCGCTCAGTTGATAAATGAGCTACCGGCCTTTGGCTAAGTTGATCTTTGTGTATGAATAAAAGGGTTGGAAATGTGAAGTAAGTATGATATTGAAAAATTGTGCATATGAAATTATCCGTTTAGCTACATGAATGCTATACTTTTGTTGTGTTGGAATCCCTTGCTCAAAACTTACTAAGCATAAATTGCTTACTCCGTCTCCTTGATTCTCTGTTTTATAGATTTTGGTTCTCCAGCAATCGGACTCGGGATTTTGAAGTCGAAGTCGCTCACACTATCAAAGCCCCCCCTTTTGGTACAATTTTGGTTGAACTTCGAAATGGCATGTATAGGACTACCCTTTTTGTTGGGGGTCATGGACCCTTTGGACTTGTATAATTTTGGATAGCCATGCGAAAATGGCTTATATATGTTTGAGTATAATGTTATAATCATTTGGTATGGATATGGTTATTGAGAGGTGTGGATATGCTTAACAAGGATTGGCCATGGGAATGGTTAATCACTATCACAATTTGTGCTATTTATGCTAAAAGGGTTAGTTGAATCATGGAAACTATGAAATAGGTAAAGTCTACCTTAAAGGCAGATGCTGACAGCAGCAGTGATGTAGATTTGGAAAATCACTAAAAATAGTAGGAAGGGAATTAAATAGTGAATAAATTATGTAAACGAACCTTGATGAATCTATTTTCATAGGAAAGTAACGAAACGATCATATGGACAGTATGTTAAGAGATATTCAGGTTCTCGTAAGACAGGGCAGAACGGTTTCTGGATTCCCTGTTTCGACTTTGGAAATTCATTATAAATTAACCAGAGATAATTAGGAGTCATTCCATATATGTATAGATTCCTCTTTGAGTCTAGTTTCTATAGAAACAAACGACATCAGTATTGAAGCGCTGTACAGGGATATATCCAAGTTGTAATGCGCAAAGGTCAGTCTAGTCGATCCCTGTAACATGGGAGACTTTGAATAATAAACTGTACTAATTGGCCCAACCAAAATTCTAGAAAAAAATATGTAGATGAGCATATGAGTCTAGTTTCAGGGAAAATTTACGGAACTGGATTTCGAGTTTCTGAACTCAAGATATGATTTTTAAAGCGACTAGTACGGAGATTGGCAGTGTCTGGGAAATTTGTTTATAAGTGGTTAAAGTCTGTTAACACCTCGTGTTCGACTCCGGTGACGGTCTCGGGTTCGGGGTGTTACATTTGATTGGTATCTGAGCTACGGTTTAGTCGATTCTAGGACTACCGTAATGCGTTGGGTCTAGCTATACATGCCATTTTATGTGATTATTTGATAGTGTGGTGATTTCTGACAATTGTAAATGTGTTTATTTATAGTAATGGATCCCGATCCCGACCGAGCGGTAGCTGATGATCTTGAGAGTGTAGCGCCTGCTCCCGCACAAGGGACAGCGCCGGCGGACTCTCAACCTAATGCTAGTAACCCGAATGATGAAGCTAGACAAGCTTTCTATAGCGTGATGAATGATTGGTTCAACCAATACATTCGAACTAATACGGCTGTTCCACAACCTCCATTCCCGACTAATACCACCCCCGCACCTACAATACCTCCGGAAACTGACCAAATAAGGTCAAATAAGCCCCCATTTGACAGAATCCGAAAACATGGGGCTATTGAATTTAAAGCTACGGATAGCGACGATGCCGAACAAGCTGAATTTTGGTTGGACAACACTATCCGGGTACTCAATGAGCTATCTTGTACACCCGATGAATGCCTAAAGTGTACTATCTCCTTGCTACGCGATTCTGCCTACTATTGGTGGAGTACTCTGACTTCTGTTGTGCCCCGAGAGCAAGTAACTTGGGAGTTTTTTCAAACTGAGTTTCGGAAAAAGTATATCAGTCAGAGATTTGTTGATCAAAAACGGAAGGAATTTCTTGAGCTTAAGCAAGGTTCTATGTCAGTTACTGATTACGAGCGAAAATTTGTTAGACTTAGTAGGTACGCTCGGGAATGTGTTTCGTCCGAGGCTATCATGTGTAAATGCTTCGAGGATGGGCTGAATGAAGATATAAAAATGTTCGTGGGCATTCTTGAAATACGAGAGTTCGTAGTACTTGTCGAGCGAGCTTGTAAAGCCGAAGAGCTTAGAAAAGAAAAACAAAAACTTGATGTGGGAATTGGAGAGTTTCGTAAAAGATCCTCGGGAAAGTCTCTTCAACAGACATCGAAGAAATTTCGAGATGATGTGGGCCGGTCTAGAGGCACTTCGGGCCTTTTTAGACGAGATCGTGATCGACCCCCTGTGGGTACACGAGGCACTTCGGTCGCCAGTGTTGGGAATGAACGTCGAGACAGAATGAAATGTTGATATTGCGGTAAATGGCATTCAGGGAGTTGTAGATTCCCTGACCGCTCCTGTTACAAGTGCGGATCAGTTGACCACTTCATTAAAGATTGCCCGAGGTTGTCTGAACAGAATGTAAATCAGAGTGGGAAACCGGGTGCTACCACTGCTCGAGGTAGACCATCTGGAAATACGGGCAATGCTAGTGGTGGTCAGAGAGGATCTAGAGATGCTACGACCAGATCCGAGGCTCGTGCGCCTGCTAGAGCTTATGCTATACGTGCCCGCGAGGATGCTTCTTCGCCTGATGTTATTACCGGTACTTTTACTCTCTTTGATACTAATGTAATTGCTTTGATTGACCCCGGTTCTACTCATTCTTACATATGTGAAACCTTAGCATCCAGTAAGACTTTACCTATTGAGTCTACTGAGTTCGTAATTCGGGTGTCAAATCCCTTGGGTCGTTACGTGCTTGTCGACAAAGTGTGTAAGAAATGTCCCCTAGTAATTCGAGGTTCCTGTTTTCTGGCGGACTTGATGCTTTTACCGTTTGATGAATTTGATGTTATTCTTGGTTTGGATTGGTTTACCGTGCATGATGTGGTTGTGAATTGCAAAAGCAAGACTATTGATTTGAGGTGCGCAAATAACGAGATGATCCGAGTTGAGTCTACGGACTTAAAGGGGTTGTCAGTTGTAATATCCTCAATGTTGGCCCAGAAATATGTAAGAAAAGGGTGCGAAGCATACCTTGCGTATGTATTTGATGACAAAGAATTAGAAAAGAAACCCGAATCTGTGCCGGTGGTTTGTGAATACCCGGATGTTTTTCCTGAAGAATTACCGGGTTTACCACCTGTTCGGGAGATAGAGTTTGGTATTGAGCTTGTACCTGGGACTACGCCGATTTTGATAGCTCCGTATCGCATGGCACCAACCGAGTTAAAAGAGTTGAAAGCTCAGTTGCAAGAATTGACGGATAGAGGTTTTGCTCGACCAAGTTTCTCACCTTGGGGTGCACCAGTATTGTTCGTGAAAAAGAAGGACGGAACCATGAGGTTGTGCATTGACTATCGTCAACTGAATAAAGTGACGATAAAGAATAAATATCTGTTGCCGCGTATTGATAATTTGTTTGATCAACTAAAAGGAGCCTCAGTGTTCTCAAAAATAGATTTGAGATCGGGCTATTATCAGTTGCGAATTCGAGATTCGGACATACCCAAAACTGCCTTCAGAACGAGATATGGTCACTATGAATTCTTAGTGATGCCGTTTGGGCTCACTAATGCCCCTGCGGTATTTATGGATTTGATGAATCGGATCTTCAGACCATATTTGGATCGGTTCGTAGTTGTGTTCATTGATGACATCTTGGTCTATTCAAGAGATGAGACCGAACATGCTGAGCACCTGAGACTAGTGTTGCAAATTTTGCGGGATAAGCAGTTATATGCTAAGTTCAGTAAGTGTGAGTTCTGGTTAAGAGAGGTTAGCTTCTTGGGTCATGTGGTATCCGCATCGGGTATTCGAGTTGACCCAAACAAAATTTCAGCCATACTTAACTGGATACCTCCGAGAAATATTACTGAGGTTCGGAGCTTTTTGGGACTCGCCGGTTATTACCGACGATTTGTCAAAGGTTTCTCGATGATAGCCACACCAATGACGAAGCTACTTCAAAGGGACGTTAAGTTCGAATGGACGGAGAAATGTCAGAAAAGTTTCGATCAACTGAAAACTTATTTGACTGAAGCTCCAATTTTAGTGCAACCCGAATCAGGCAAAGAGTTTGTCATTTATAGTGACGCATCCCTACTTGGGTTGGGTTGCGTATTGATGCAAGAAGGTCGAGTGGTGGCCTATGCGTCGAGACAATTAAAGCCACATGAGAAAAATTATCCGACCCATGATCTTGAACTAGCTGCCATCGTATCTGCTTTAAAAATATGGCGACATTACTTATTTGGTGAAAAGTGCCATGTATTTTCGGATCACAAAAGTCTCAAATATTTGATGACTCAAAGAGACTTAAATCTGCGACAAAGACGTTGGCTTGAGTTGTTGAAAGATTACGAGCTTGTCATTGATTACCACCCGGGAAAGGCTAATGTGGTTGCGGACGCCTTAAGCCGGAAATCATTGTTTGCTTTACGAGCGATGAATGTGCACTTGTCTGTTCTACCCGACAATGTGTTAGTAGCTGAATTAAAAGCCAAACCATTATTGATTCATCAAATTCGTGAAGCCCAGAAAGTTGATGATGAATTGGTTGCAAAACGGGCTGAGTGTGTTCCGAACAAGGAATCGGAGTTTCAAATTGATGATGATGATTGCTTGAGGTTCAGAAGTCGTTTGTGTGTTCCAAGGAATTCGGAACTCATTTCGATGATTCTGAACGAAGCCCATTGTAGCCGAATGTCAATTCACACGGGGAGTACGAAAATGTACAACGATTTGAAACGTCGGTTTTGGTGGCATGCTATGAAACGAGACATCTCTGACTTTGTTTCGAGATGTTTAATATGTCAACAAGTGAAAGCAGAACATCAAGTGCCTTCAGGATTACTTTAGCCGATCATGATACCGAGTGGAAATGGGATCGAGTCACAATGGACTTTGTGTCCGGACTGCCATTGTCAGCAAGTAAGAAAGATGCGATTTGGGTTGTGTCGATAGACTGACTAAGTCGGCTCACTTTATCCCCGTGCGTACGGATTTTTCATTGGATAAACTAGCTGAATTATACATTTCTCAGATTGTGAGATTAACGGGTACCTATTTCTGTCGTGTCGGATAGAGATTCGAGATTCACCTCACGATTTTGGAGGAAATTGCAAGAAGCTTTGGGTACCAAGCTACATTTTAGCACTGCTTTTCACCCCCAAACCGATGGTCAATCTGAGCGGATAATTCAGATACTTGAGGATATGTTGAGATGTTGCATCCTCGAGTTCAGTAGTTCATGGGAACGGTATTTACCTTTGATTGAATTAGCATACAACAATAGTTATCAATCAAGTATTAAGATGGCACCTTACGAGGCATTGTACGGTCATAAATGCCGTACACCATTGTTTTGGACCGAGCTCGGTGAAAGTAAAATTTTCGGAGTTGATTTGATTAAAGATGCCGAACAGAAAGTAAAGGTAACCCGTGAAAGTCTGAAGGCAGCCACAGATCGTCAAAAATCGTATGCGGATTTGAAACGAAAAGACATTGAATATCAGGTGGGAGATAAAGTGTTTCTTAAAGTTTCGCCTTGGAAAAAGGTACTCAGATTTGGCCGTAAGGGCAAGTTGAGCCCGAGATTCATTGGGCCGTACGAAATCTCCGAACGAGTTGGTCCTGTTGCGTATAGATTGATTTTGCCCCCTGAACTTGAAAAGATTCACGATGTCTTTCATGTTTCGATGCTTCGACGTTATAGATCCGATCCGTCACATGTGATTAATCCCTCAGAAGTTGAAATTCAATCTGACTTGAGTTATGAAGAAGAACCGATTCGTATCCTAGCTCGTGAAGTGAAAGAGTTGCGAACAAAAGGGTTCCGTTAGTTAAGGTGTTATGGCTCAAACACGGGATCGAGGAAGCTACTTGGGAAACCAAGAGCTCGATGAAAGAATGATACCCAAACCTATTTACCGGTAAGATTTTCGGGGACGAAAATTTCTTAAGTGGGGGAGAGTTGTGACAGCCCAAAATTGACCCTAGTCGGGAAGTGGTTTCGGGACCACTAAACCGAGTCATAAAAATAATTAACTGTCATAATTGATGCTCATTATATGTACATGTGCATGTGTGAAAATTTCGTGTTTGAATTTTGTTAATTGTAAGTGAATTTTATCAAATAGGACTTATGTGAGAAAATTTTGAAATGTGCTAGGCAAATGCAAAGTGGCCTATTCATGCATATTGTGAAAATGATGGGTTTGCATGTCAATTTACCCAAATTAAGGCATAGTGGCCGGCCATGCTATGAGTGGAAACATGTCACAAACATGTTATGTTAGTGAGGTATGTTAGGAAAAATAAAATAAGGAGTATGGGTAATAAAGAAATGGAAACAAAAAAAATGTGTAGTTGTTTCCCCCCCATTGCCGTGTGTTAAAGAAAAGAAAAGAAAAATTTTGTTCATCCTTTTTCATCTTCTTTTGGCCGAAAATTCTAAGGAAGGAGGAAGGAGTTCTTGCTTCATGTTTGGTTTGGAAGAGGATTAGGAGGAGGTTTGGCCATACTTGTATCTAGACCAAGGTATGTTTGAGATTGTGCCGTGAGATTCATGCATGTTTTTAGTTGCTAGCTTGAGTTCTAATTAGCCCATGGTTCAAATCTTTGCTATGTCATGGGGATGATATTCGGCCTAGGTGGATTTTGTGTTAATGCCATTGCATGCTAAATATGAAGCTTGTTAATGATGCATGTGATGGTGGATTGATGATTCTTGAATCTTCTTTTTAGCATTTTTGAGTGAGCACATATGTGCATTGGTTGCTAGATGGAGAAGAATCGGCTAGCAAGTTGTGTGCTAAGGCCGAATATAATTTTTGTATATTAATGAGTAATGCATGGGTTAAATTGATGGAAAGGGAGAGGATGCTTTACTAGTGTATATATGTGTGTATTAGCCAAGTTTTGAACTTGAAACAAATGGTGTTTAGTCAATACAAGTAACCATACTTGTAGAATGTATTAAGTGTTGCAATCGGCCCAACATAGACATGTATGTTCGGCCACATGAATAAGTACATAAGCTATGTGTGTGTTCGGCCATAGGTAGCCTATTGATGGCTTTAGCTTGACTTAGAAAATTCGGCTAAGGGGAAATATTAGCTAGTATGTTGAATTCGATTCGTGATTTCGTACACATGTGACTCTAATGTCTAATGTATATATGGGCTAAGTACCTTGAGCTTCTCTTTTGATGTTCGAATGAATTGTATTAAATTGCTTGATGTGATTAAAAATGCGTATGACCATTGTGTATTTGAGCTAAAAGGGTGGCCATATGACCTATCAAACTCCTTGTCATATTCGGCCATAAGCTAGCAAAATGAGACTTTAATGAGTTAAATTTGTTTGAATTAGCTCAAGAGCTTAGAGGACCCCAGTTGGATAAGGGAAAGGAAAAAGTGGTCGAGTAGCCATCGGAATCGTTCGACAACATCCGAGGTAAGTTCTTGAGTAAAAGAGCTTAAATTATGATTTGATTAGATCATGTTTTAAGCAAATCAAATCATGCTCCTTGTGTGTGGCTATTGAGCCGAAATTGCAAGAATGATAAGTGTCTTGTGTTTGAGTTTTGCTAACGAAAATGAAATACGAATGTGCCATGATTTATTGTTAAATGTGCATGGTTATTTGAATGATGTCCGGGCTAAGTCCCGAAGGCTTTGTGCTAAGTGACCATATCCGGACTAAGATCCGAAGGCATTTGTGCGAGTTACTAAATCCGGGTTAAGTCCCGAAGGCATTTGTGCGAGTTACTAAATCCGGGTTAAGTCCGAAGGCATTTGTGCGAGTTACTATAACCGGGCTATGTCCCGAAGGCATTTGAACGAGTAGCTATATCCGGTTAAATTCCGAAGGTACGTGATTTGGGAATGAATGATCTTGCTGTAAAATTTCAGTTAATACGCTTGAATCATCCCAACATTGAGGTATGTTTCGTATGTGCTTTGAATTAGTTGAGCCCTTACAAATAAGTATTCGCTCAGTTGATAAATGAGCTACCGGCCTTTGGCTAAGTTGATCTTTGTGTATGAATAAAAGGGTTGGTAATGTGAAGTAAGTATGATATTGAAAAATTGTGCATATGAAATTATCCGTTTAGCTACATGAATGCTATACTTTTGTTGTGCTGGAATCCCTTGCTCAAACTTACTAAGCATAAATTGCTTACTCCGTCTCTTGATTCTCTGTTTATAGATTTTGGTTCTCCAGCTATCCGACTCGGGATTTTGAAGTCGAAGTCGCCCACACTATCAAAGCCCCCCTTTTGGTACAATTTTGGTTGAACTTCGAAATGGCATGTATAGGACTACCCTTTTTGTTGGGGTCATGGACCTTTGGACTTGTATTTTGGATAGCCATGCGAAAATGGCTTATATATGTTGAGTATAATGTTATATCATTTGGTATGGATATGCTTATTGAGAGGTGTGGATATGCTTAACAAGGATTGGCCATGGGAATGGTTAATCACTATCATAATTTGTGCTATTTATGCTAAAGGGTTAGTTGAATCATGGAAACTATGAAATAGGTAAGTCTACCTTAAAGGCAGATGCTGACAGCAGCAGTGATGTAGATTTGGAAAATCACTAAAAATAGTAGGAAGGGAATTAAATAGTGAATAAATTATGTAACGAACCTTGATGAATCTATTTTCATAGGAAAGTAACGAAATGATCATATGGACAGTATGTTAAGAGATATTCAGGTTCTCGTAAGACAGGGCCAGAACGGTTTCTGGATTCCCTGTTTCAATTTGGAAATTCATTATAAATTAACCAGAGATAATTAGGAGTCATGCCATATATGTATAGATTCCTCTTTGAGTCTAGTTTCTATAGAAACAAACGACATCAGTATTGAAGCGCTGTACAGGGATATATCCAAGTTGTAATGCGGAAAGGTCAGTGTAGTCGATCCTGTAACATTGAGACTTTGACTAATAAACTGTACTATTGGCCGACCAAAATTCTATAAAAAAATATTAGATGGGCATATGATCTAGTTCAGGGAAAATTTACGGAACTGGAGTTCGAGTTTCTGAACTCAAGATAGATTTAAAGGACTAGTACGCAGATTGGCAGTGTCTGGGAAATTTGTTTAAGTGGTAAGTTGTTAACAAC